>NW_027531522.1:6843794-6999056 GCF_008692635.1 Crocuta crocuta
CATAAGAGACTCTAACATTTATATGAAAATATATAGGATGTAGAATAGATGGTGAGAGTAGACAAAAAGCCAAAGTTCTAAAATTTATGATAAAATGTAGAAGAATATCTCTGTGACCTTGGGTAAGGAAAGGTCCCTTAATAAGGCACAGAAAGCACAAACCATTATAGAAAAAATTGATAAGTTGGATATTTTTCATTAACAAATCGGACACCAGCAGAGAAATAGGACACAAAGAAAAATATATATACAGCTATATATATATTTATATATATTTATTTATATATATATAGNCCCCTCCCCCATTCATTTTCTCTCTCAAAAATAAATGAACATTAAAAAAATAATATATTCTCATAATAGAATACTATTCATTGATAAAAATAAACAAACTAGGAATACTCTTGATATATAAATTTCAAAAATCTATGCTGAGAGGTCCCTAGGTGGTTCAGCTGGTTGGGTGTCCAGCTCTTGACTTCAGCTCAGGACATGATCTCACGTGTTTNTAAAGTGAGACATATATCTGTCCTATGACCAAGCAATTGCAGTTCCAGGTATTTACAAGGAATAATCACATTTCCACAGAGATATATACACAAATTTTCATAGCAGCTTAATTCACAGTAGTCAATAATCTGAAACAACCCATGTGTTTATCAATGGAATGAACACATAAGAATATATATACACAGGGGTAGCTGGGTGGCTCGGTCAGATAAGCATCCATCTTCAACTCAGGTCATGATCTCCTGGTTCATGGGTTTTAGCCCCACTTCAGGCTCTTTGCTGAAATGTCAGAGCCTGGAGCCTGCTTCAGATTCTGTGTCTCCTTTTCTCTCTGCTCCCCTCCCCCATTCATTTTCTCTTTAAAAAATAAATGAACATTAAAAAAATAATATATTCTCACAATAGAATACTATTCATTGATAAAAATAAACAAACTAGGAATACTCTTGATATATAAATTTCAAAAATCTATGCTGAGAGGTCCCTAGGTGGTTCAGCTGGTTGGGTGTCCAGCTCTTGACTTCAGCTCAGGACATGATCTCACGTGTTTGTGGGATCAAGCCCTGTACTGGGCTTTGTCCTATCACCGAGAAGCCTGCTTGGGATTCTCTCTCTCCTTCTCCCTCTGTGCCTCGCCTGTTAACAATCTATCTCTCCTTCTCCCTCACTCATAATGAATAAACAAACATTGAAAAAAAAGACTATGCTGAGAAAAAAAGAGCTAGATATACCAGTGATGGGAAGCTCATGACACACAAATCAAACATTTAGGGATAAACATCAAGGCATTGGTTGTCTCTGCCTGGAGGATAGGAGAAGTACTTTTTAGGGGGCAATATTAATAAGAACAAGGAAAGCTCTGGGTTACGGAAAGATTCCATATCTTGATGCAGTTTGGGTTATACTGGTATGCATTTTTCTCAATTCATTGCATTATATACTAAAATGTGCACATTTCACTATGTATAAATTGTACTTCATTTTTCAAAAGGAAAAAGAAGATGAAAAGATCCAAAATAAGTCTTACCAGAGATCCAGAGAGAAAAGACTGAATGGGGGGGAAGCAATATTCAAATACATAATAGCTTAGAATGTTTAAGAATTTAAAAAGCACATCAATCCTCAGGTTCAGAAAGTTCAACGAATCTCAACAATGAATTTCAAGCAGGATAAACAAAAGAACTACCTGAATTCACAGAGTTTAGTGGAATACCAGAGAAAAAGAGAAAAGCTTAAGAGCGAAAGGGGAAAGAAACATTACTTAGGAAAGAATAGCAATTAGATTAAGAGCTGACTTCTTAATCTCAACAACAGAAGCCAAAATGCAGTGGGAAAATGTTCATTAAAAATATTTTACAGAAAATAATAGCCAAACTAAACCTGTATCCCCAATGAAAATATCTTCCAAACACGATGTTGAAAATAAAGCATTTAGTCAAATTAGAATTTAATATCAAAAGACCACCATTAAAGGGAATTCTTACAGATATATTTTAGGAAACAAGCAAATAATCTGAGAAGAAATATCAGAGATGTAAATAGAAACAAATGAACAAGAAATCTGGATCTAAAACTGTTAAGCTTTGTTTATTTCTTAAAACATTTTTGAAAAGAAAAGATTTCAAAGATGGAACAGGCATCTTCTGGCATAAAATTTTATATTAGCAATGTGGTATTTTAAATAATACTGATTAAATATTTTTACTTTGGTTATCTATCCATATGTCTGTTAAAGTAGACAATGTTCATTGGAAATTCCAAGTATAGTTAAAATAAGAGCTCTCAGATATCCTAATTCTCAGTATTCTTTCCACAAAATAAAAGAAATGGCTCATGTGGAAAAAATCCTAAGTTGAATAAAGGACAATTTGTTGGAATATAGTTAAAAGTTAAAGTATTTTAAACTGCATCTCTCCATTACTACATAAGTAGAGTACAGCCAACTGGCATTTCAAGTGAGGATGAACTTTCTTGACATATTAAGTTCATTGGGTCGTGAAATATATTCGATTTCACATAATTATATTTTTCTTCCAAGTGAGACATAATCTTTTGTTTCACTTACACTCAACCATTCAAACAGTTTATCATATGACCATTCTTAGTTTTTATTTAATTGGAATATATTTTGGGGCCTCAAACAATAAGAATACTTTGATTTCACTTTGATAACCAAGATAATATGCTGATAGTGTTATGATTTCTAACTTCAATTATAATATAAATATTCCAGTCAGGATCAAGTTTACAAAGAACACAAACACATATATTACTTAAGAGATCACAAATGGAGTGTTCTGTCTTTTTTTGAGTTCCTAAAAACCAAACTATTAATGCAAAGGAACATATTTAAGTTACAAAAGCATATTTTTGAGAATTATGTAATGATATCACTATTACCAATCATTTAACAATAAATGAAATATCATTATAAATTAGTTTATTTGGTACTACAATTTAAATTATTTCAGTAGTAATTCAACAAATACAATGTAAAGTTCAAGGTTCACAGATCATCATCTTTAGTTAATTCCATTCTTGATTTTCATCAAGAAAAAGGTTCCTAACGATTTACCCAAAAACCAGTGATTTCTAGTTCCCAATCCTTTCTTATTTTCTCATATAAAAATGTTTTTCTCTTCTTCTCCTATGCTCTATTTTTTTAACATAGGTTTCCTTTTCCAACACTTGCCATCATATGCTATAATTCTATTTGTAAGCAAATTACTCCTTATTCTCAGAATCAGAATGGCACATTTAGAAAATTCATACTACAGGTGATCAAAACAACAAAATCAAACCTTTGTACCAACTGTTTGATCATCAGGATTTAAATGCTGATAAGATATTGTTTGCCCATTTCTTCACTGGATTATTTGTGTTTGGGGTGTTGAATAGGGTAAGTTCTTTATAGATTTTGAATACCAACCCTTTATCTGATATGTCATTTGTAAGTATCTGCTCCCATAATGTCAGTTGCCTTTTTGTTTAACTAATCATGTCCTCTCTGTGCAGAAGATTTTTACTTTGATGAGGTCCCAATAGTTCATTTTTGCTTTGGTTTCCCTTGCCTCCAGGGATGCGTTGAGTAAGAAGCTGCTGTGGCCAAGGTCAAAGAGGTTTTGCCTGCTTTCTCCTTGTGCATTTTGATGGCTTCCTGTCTTACATTTAGGTCTTTCACCCATTTTGAGTTTATTTTTGTGTATGGTGTAAGACAGTGGCCCAGATTAATTTTTCTGCATGTCGCTGTCCAGTTTTCCCAGCACCATTTGCTGAAGAAACTGTCTTTATTCCATTGGATATTCTTTCCCGCTTTGTCAAAGATTAGTTGGCCATATGTTTATGGGTCTATTTCTGGGTTCTCTACTTTGTTCCATTGATCTGAGTGTCTGTTTTTGTGCCAGTACAATACTATCTTGATTATGGGTTTGTAACACAGCTTCAAGTCTGGGATTATGATGCCCACTGCTCTGGTTTTCTTCTTCATGATTGCTTTGGCTATCTGGGGTCTTTTCTGGTTCCACACAAATTTTACGATTGTTTGTTATAGCTTTGTGAAGAATTCTGGTGTTATCTTCATAGGTATTGCATTGAATATGTAGATTGCCTTGGATAGTTTTGACATTTGAATAGTATTTGTTCTTCCTATCCAGGAGCATGGGTTATTTTTATTTTTTCTTTGTGTGTGTGTGTGTGTGTGTGTGTGTGTGTGTGTATCTCCTTCAATTTCTTTCATAAAGTTTCTATAGTTCTCAGTGAATAGATTTTTTACCTCTTTGGTTAGCTTTATTCCTAGGTATTTTATTGTTTTTGGTGCAATTGTAAATGAGATTGATTCCTTGATTTCTCTTTCCGTTGTTTCATTATTGGTGTATAGGAATGCAACTGATTTCTGTGCATTGATTTTATATAGACACTTCTCCAAAGAAGACATCCAGATGGCCAACCGACACATGAAAAAAATGTGTTTTGAACATCACTCTTCATCAGGGAAACACAAATCAAAACCACAATGAGATACCACCTCACACCTGTCAGAATGGGTAACATTAACAACTCAAGAAACAACAGATATTGGAGAGGATGCAGAGTAAGAGGAACTCTTTTGCACTGCGGGTGGGAATGCAAACTGGTACAGCCACTCTGGAGAGCAGTATGGACGTTCCTCATAAAATTAAAAACAGAACTACCTTATGACCCGGCAATTACACTACTAGGAATTTATCCAAAAGATGCAAAAATGTTGATCTGAAAGGGCACATGCACCTCAATGTTTATAGCAGCACTATCAACAACAGCCAAAGTATGGAAAGAGCNAATATCATATAGCTTCATTCATATGAGGACTTCAGGATACAAAACAAAGGAACATAAGGGAAGGGAAGAAAAAAGAATACAGAAACAGGGAGGAGGACAAAACATAAGAGACTCTTAAATATGGATAACAAACAGAGGGTTACTGGAGGGGTTGTGGGAGGGGGGATGGGCTAAGTGAGTAAGGCACATTAAGGAATCTACTCCTAAAATCACTGTTGCACTATATGATAACTAACCTTAATGTAAATCAAAAAAATAAAATAAATAAAATAAATAAGAAAGTAATGCAGATAAGATAAATTACCTTATATTTAAATAGAACATTATTTTATATAGAGATTTATAAATATTAAAAATTATTGAAATTATTAAAGGAGTGATCTGTTGTGTGGTCCCTCATGAATGACTCCAGAAATGGCTTCCTAAGAGGCTAACTACCAACAAAAAAATCATAGCACATCTTTGTTGGTGACATCTGGAAAACTAGAGATCTTCTAAGTATAACTAGAGACAAGCCAATGTGCAAAAAAATATGATAATTATGTTGCATCTAACAAATGCAGCCAAAGTGAATTCAATAATACACTGAAAGAATGATTTACCATGATCAAGCAGGTTTTATTCCAAGGAGGCAAGAGTGGTTCAATATTCTCAAATCAATCAATGTGATATATTACATAACAAAATGAAGGATAAACACATGATTATCTTAATAAATGCAGAAAAAACACTTAAAAATACAATACCTATTCATGATAAAAACTGTAAACAATTTGGTTTTAGAGAAACCATACCTGAACTTAATAAAATCCATATGAAAATCCCACAGCTAACATCATATTCAATGATGAAAAACTGAGAACTTTTGCTCTAAGATTAGNATGATTATCTTAATAAATGCAGAAAAAAACACTTAAAAATACAATACCTATTCATGATAAAAACTGTAAACAATTTGGTTTTAGAGAAACCATACCTGAACTTAATAAAATCCATATGAAAATCCCACAGCTAACATCATATTCAATGATGAAAAACTGAGAACTTTTGCTCTAAGATTAGGAAGAAGACAAGGATATCTACTCTCACTTTTATTCAACATACTACTGGAAGTCCTAGCCATAGCTATCAGACAAGAAAAAGAAATAAAAGATCCAAATTGGTAAGGTAAAGTAAAATTGTTACTATCTGTAGATGCCAAAACTGTGTGTGTGTGTGTGTGTGTGTACACGTGTGTGTATATGACTCTAATAATTTCACCAAAAAAAAACTCTGAATGAATTTAGTAGAGTTAAATACAAAGCAAGACACAAAATTAGTATAAAAAAAATCTGTCATTTCTAAAACTAGAAATAAAGGAGAAAAATAAATTAAGAAAACAATCTCATTTACAATTGAATCAAAAGGAAGAAAATACCTAGGAATAAATTTAACCAAGGAAATGAAAGACCTATACTCTAAAAACAGTAAGATGCTGACAAAAGAAATTGAAGATGACAGAAACAAATGGAAAGACATACCATGCTTATAGACTAGACGATTAATATTGTTAAAATGTCCATATTACTCAAAGTAATCTACAGATTCAATGCAATCTTTATCAAAATACCAACAGCATTTTTCACAGAACTAGAAAAAAATTTTTCACAGAACTAGAAAAAATAATGCCAACATTTATATGGAGGGGTACCTGAGTGGCTCAGTCAGTTAAGCTTCCGACTTCGGCTCAGGTCATGATGATCTTACAGTTTGTGAGTTCAAGCCCTGCATTGGGCTCTGCGCGGACACTTCAGAGCCTGGAGCCTGCTAAGGATTCTGAGTCTCCCTCTCTCTCTTCCCCTTCCCCATGCATGTTCCATCTCTCTTTGTCTCGAAAAACTAAGTAACACTTAATTTTTTTTCTTAATTTATATGGAGCCACAAAAGATGCCAAATAGCTAAAGCAATCTTGGATAAAAAAAGAACAATGCTGAATTTGTCACCATCCCAGATTTCAAGAAATACTACAAAGTTATATTAATCAAAACATTATAGAACTGACAGAAAAACAGACCCAAAGATCAATGTAACAGAAGAGAGGGCCCAGAAATAAAGCCACATATATATCATCCATTAATCTATGACAAAAGAGGTAGGAATATACAATGAGGGGGAAACAGTCTCTTCGATAACTGATGTTGGAAAAATTGGACAAATACATGTAAAAGAATAAAACTGGATCTCTTTCTTATACCATACAAAAAACAAAACAAAACAAAACACCACAAAACAGGTTAAAGACCTAAATGTATGCCCTGAAACCATCAAACTCCTAAAACAAAACACAGGCAGTAATCTCTTGGACAATAGCCTTAGTAACGTATTTATAGTTTCCTTTGGAAAGGGAAACAAAGGAAAAAATAACTATCGGAACTACACCAAAATAAAAAGCTTTTGAACAGCAAATGATACCATGAACAAACAAAACAGGAACTTATGGAATGTGAGAAACTACTTACAAATCGTATATCAAATACAGATTAATAGCCAAAACATATAAAGAACTTATACAACTCAACAGGGAAGGAAGGAAGGAGGGAGGGAGGGAGGGAGGGAGGGAAGGAAGGAAGGAAGGAAGGAAGGAAGGAAGGAAGGAAGGAAGGAAAATCTGATTTATAAAAGGGCAGGGAACCTGAATAGGGATTTTTCCAAAGACATACAGATGGTCAAGAGACATACGAAAAGATGTTTAACAGCATTATTCATCAAGAAAGTGCAAATCAAAACCAAAATGAGGTATCACCTCACATCAGTCAGAAGGGCTAGTGTCAAAAAGACAAGAAATAGGGGCGCCTGGGTGGCTTAGTCGGTTAGGCGTCCGACTTTCGCTTGGGTCATGATCTCGCTGTTCGTGGGTTCGAGCCCCGCGTCGGGCTCTGTGCTGACTGCCAGCTCAGAGCCTGGAGCCTGTTTCAGNTCCCCCAAAAATAAATTAAAAAAAAAAAAAAAAAAGACAAGAAATAACAAGGGTTGGCAAGGATGTGAAGAAAACTGAACCCTCATGTGTTGGTGGTAATGTAATTTGGGGGAGCCACTATGGAAAACATGAAGGAAGTCCATCAAAAGAGTAAAAATAGAAATACCAAAAAATGACCCAAAAATACCACTGCCGTATATTTACCAAAAGAAAACAAAAGCACTAATTTGGAAAGATATATGCACACTTATGTTTACTGCACCATTATTTACAATAGCCAAGATATGAAACAACTCAAGTGTCCATCAAAAGCTGAATGGATAAAGAAGATGTGAGATACACATGCACACACGAACATGCAAACACACACACAATGAAATATTACTCATCCATAAAAAAAGAATGAAATTATGTCATTTGCAACAACATGGATAGACCTTGAGGGTGTTATGCTAAGTGAAGTAAGCCAGAGAAAGACAAATACCATATGATTTAAGTTACATGCAGAATCTAAAACAACAAACAAAACAAAACAAATGAACAAACAAAAACAAACACACTTTAATACAGAGAACTGGGGGTTGCCAAAGGTGACTGGGGTGAGAGGCAAAATATCCAAAGAGAAGTAAGAGATACAAACTTCTACTTATAAATAAAGAATTCAAAAGTATGGTACAGGAAATATTGTCAATGATAGTGTAGTAACATCATACGGTAACAGACAGTGACTACATTTAGTTGTGGTCATCACTGAGTAATGCACAGAATTGTTGAATCAGTATGTTGTACACTTGCAACTGATATAACAGTGTATGTCAACAAAATAAATAATGAAATTCTTGCTTTGCCATTTAAAAAATATTTAAAATGTATAGAAACTACAAACCATTACTGAGAAAAATTAAAAATCACCTAAATAAATGTACTTACCCTTCCCATATACAAGGTTAATATTATAAAACATTGATTGCTTATCTATACACCAATGGAAAATTAAAAATAAAATTTTAAAAAGATAACACTTACAAAAGCACTACAGTTTTATCAGCATAAAAATATTCAATGCCTTTACCATGAAACTGTATTATTAAATCTTTCAATCCATGGCAATAACATGTTTTTCCATTTACTGCAGCAGAGAAATGCTATGTGTCTAACTAAATATTGAGAGTTTTATTACTATAAGAAACAAAAAAATGTATACTGCTGTGTAATAGCAGATCAGCAAAGCTCGAATCTTGGGTGATTCAATAAAAAAATAACACCTTGGTTACACAGCAGCACTTTTATAGAGTTAATTTGTGCAATAATATACTGTAGTAAAGCTTTACGAAAGAACAGATTTTCAATAAAACATCCATTGGTTACCTCAGGGCACCTGGGTGGCTCAGTCAGTTGTGTCTGACTCCGGCTTAGGTCATGATCTCATGGATCATGAGTTTGAGCCCTGGGTTGGGCTTAGTGCTAACAGCTCAGAGCCTGGAGCCTGCTTCGGATTCTGGGTCTGCCCCTCTCTCTGCTCCTCCCCCCGCTCATGTTCTCTGTCTCTCTCAAACATAAATAAACATTAAAAAATTGTTTTAATTCATTGGTTACCTTAACAAATAAAGAAAATTTTATCTTTTTATTTTTTTAATGTTTATTTTCAGAGAGAATGTGCATGTACATTAATGTGAAGGAGGGAGAGGCAGAGAGGGAAAGAGAGAATCCCAAGCAGGCTTTGCACTCAACACAAAGCCTGAAGCAGGGCTCACTCTCTTGACCTTGATTATCATGACCTGAGCTGAAATCAAGAGTTGGACACTTAACAGACTGAGCCGGCCAGGCACCCCTACAGAGAAATTTTAAATTAACACAATGCCAATATTAGCAAATATGTAATATAATTAGTAATATATAACATTACTAATTTCTACTAACATTCTGTAATTTTGTAAGAAGTACTGACTTCATAAATTTAAAATTGATACATCGGATAAGTAATGTAGAAGAGGCTGCTGAATAAATATTTATAAACCTGCCTACTATGTTATGCCATATCCAAAATTGATGTTAAGTATTCTAACTATATTGGCTAACATTTCCAGAGAAGATCTTTACACATATTGTATTGAATTTTATACAATATCCGCTGTATAACCTGTGAGGTTAGAAGAAGGAAAATTTATAAAATAGACTCTATTACCAGCAGTAGCAAAATGCAGGACATGAAAGAGTAGAAGGCCACTCAGACACCTAGCTGCCATAATGAGAAAAGTTTAGTTTTTTCTGGAATATAAAAAAAGCAGAAGGGTTCCAGAAAAATTAATTGTATTAAGAAAGAAAGGAGAGGCCGTGGAGTTACACTATTAGTTATTATATCCACAAAGAGAAGACAGATATTTTTTCAATACACCTATGTGGCACAAAATAGAGCAGAACTCTTAAACTTGAAAAGGCCCAGTCAACACCGACTGCTCAAATCTGAACTCCCAAGTGCAAGTGCCGGCTAACCGTATCCATCACTGTGTCCCACTGGAAACAAGCTAAGCATAGCCCTTCATACACGCTGCTAGTAATATATTCCTACAAAGCAGATGACGTGTTTTGAAATGCTGTATCTATAGTCAATTCACCATTATTTAAATGGAAAATGATAATGCTACACATCTACCCATCTATCTACAACTAAGTTCTAAAAATGCAAATGAAACACGGTGAAACACCTTTCAAGGCATTATATTTTTTCCTGTGTTTTGAGAGCCATAAATTCAGTTGAGCCAGCAATGTCTATCAGTTTGATTAGCTCGTCTTTTGAGTCTTCATTTTGTCTTTCTAAGACTAACATTACATGTTATATGAACAAACTTACAAGTGAATCAGTCGATGAGAAATTCTAAGACCTCTCTATTTTATTTATTTAATTTTTTGGTCTACCATTTCAAAGCCAGCTCTCCTTAAGGTGCCATATTTTAACTTCTCTTTTCTTTTTTTTTAATGTTTTATTTATTTCTGAGAGAGAGTATGAGCAGGGGAGAGTAAGAGAGAGAGGGAAACACAGAATCCAAAGCAGGTTCCAGGCTCTGAGCTAGCTGCCAGCACAGAGCCCGACATGGGGCTCAAACCCATGAACCGTGAGATAATGACCTGAGCCGAAGTTGAACGCTTAACTGACTGAGCCACCGAGGTGCTCCAATTTCTCTTTTCTTATGTCATAATCTTTTTTGCTTGTTTTGTTTTCCTCTCCACAAATTTCTTCAAGATTTTCTCGATCCCCAGGGGCATTCACTGTTCAAATTAGACAATGCATGACTACATGTGAAAGTCTCTGAAGAAACATGGTCAGGACAAATGCACACAATGAAATAACAGCTCATGGTGCATTTGCTGCTCTGATATCCTTCTCTTAACTATAAAAATGCCCAAGGTGAACCTCTTCTGTATTGCCACTGCATGAAATTTTGAAAACATCTTCGTCTACCAATTGTATTTGGAATGGAACTTGAGACTCCTCCTGTACAACATATTACTTAAAGAGTATTCTAATGAGTTTTGGGTAATGTAAATATATTTTCCAATATAAATGTTAGTGTCCCTCCCAATAACAAAGAATGAGTAAGAAGAGATATAAGTATTCTATGAATTTGAGTAGTAAAAACCAACAGGTGTTAATGTAACATTAACTTGAAAAACATTCTGAAGAGTATGCCTCTATTTTCAAAAATGAACTTTCCTCTTTGCTATCCACATCATACCCAAGCAAGCTATTCATTTCTGTGATTCTCAGTAAAATTTCTTTCGTCTCGATTGTTTACTGTGAATAATAAAATCAGAAAATTCAGCAATTAGAGAGATTTGGGGCTTTTGTGAGAGCAATTTCCTTGAAGGAAATGGGAAGGGAAGAGGGGGTGTGAACCCTTGCTTTGAGCAAAACATAGAACATGATGGAGAAAAAATAGAAAGTAGGCAATATGCTCTTAATAAATTTCAATGTATACACAGTTAAATTTCATAATTTCTCCAGCAGGGAAGAGTATTAACAGGAAAAAAAAAGGAAAATGACATTTGCTGAACACCAACTATTTGCCAAGTATTGTTTAAAACAAACTATATACTATTATCTTAACTATTTTTCAAATCACTCAGAAGTAGATTCCAGTGGTCCCAGTTTTAGACGAGAAAGGTGAGAATTAGAAAGCTTAAATAGACCATGTGACATCAAACATATAGTTGGCCTTGCAAAGATCCAAGTTCATATCTTTAAATCTCAGACACAC
Source organism: Crocuta crocuta (assembly GCF_008692635.1). Taxonomy (NCBI): domain Eukaryota; kingdom Metazoa; phylum Chordata; class Mammalia; order Carnivora; family Hyaenidae; genus Crocuta; species Crocuta crocuta. The sequence goes on from NW_027531522.1 coordinate 6,855,834, forward strand.
ACAACTGGCACTAAGTATTATGTATAGGGTTCACTAAATTTAAGAGCCAAGCACAATCGGTCAGATTTTCCTAACTCAGGACTCTGCCTGAGCTGCTGGGCCAGCATTCTCATCAGTAGGTAGCAGCCTTTTAAACTACTGCCAAGTATTTCAGGGAAATGAGTGACCTCAAAGAGGAGCTAATCCATTTAGTCTTCATTGCCTTACATGCATTTTTTAAAGCAAAAGTTGATTAGTGTGTGATATCCCAAAATATATTTGTTGTGTAACTCATATTTGGAAATAACTATAGGGATTTAACACATACACACACACACACACACACACACACACACACACACACACACTCCTAGTCTCTGCCTTCAATGCACTTGGAATTTTTATTAAGTATCTGCCAACAATAGAAAACATAATATTGACTAAATTTGCATGTGGACATTTGGAGGAGGAATCTTAGTCGCCTTTTTCTTACCAAAATTCATTAAACAATTATTTTTATCCATCATCACTTAGAAATTAACAAAACAGCCATCAAAATAAGCTCTTAAATTTAACTTCTAAGGACTTAATAATAATTCAATATTACTTTTGCTAATAAAGCCCTGGTTCTCACTTGACTAATGAGAATCACTGATAGCAGATTCAGTTCAATTGTGTCTTCCTAAATATTTATGTTTTGCCTTTGCTTGTCTTCCCTATTTAAGCTATCCTTGATGAAGTTGTTAGCCCACTCACATGAATATAGATTAAAAGAATGTGAACAAGAGTCATTTCCAAAAGTCTAATGGATGGAAACACTGTCTGTGGGACATAATACTGTTTACCCTTCTTCAATCTGTGCAAGTTCCAAGTGAAGTGTTTTCGCAGTAAAGAACAATTAATAACCATTAAGATACACACATACACACACACTTCATGACACATCAAAAATATCTCATTGGAGAAGTTGTCCATAAATGATAAGATGCTGCATTGCATTGAATGATGATAATGCAGTGTAAAAAAAAATATATATGCTTGTGTTCTCTGCAAGAAAAACAATTTTGTCAAAAGCAGTGGTAGAAACGTGTTCTTAATAAAGTGCAAACAATGGAGGCTTCCTTTCAAATATCTATACCACCTAAGGAATACTGACAAAGATACCGAAAATAAAGAATCATATCAAATGAGTTGACTTTATTGAATAAACATCTACGCTATATCAGACATAAGACTAAGCAAATGGCCACAGGTTGTGTCCTCTTCATTCTCAAGGGCTTAAGATATAATATTCTCTCTGCTTTACAGATTAGGAAATGGGGTCTCAGGAAAGTTGTAAAATGCATAGCCAGTAAGAAGGGAGGCTGAGATTAGAATCTAGTCTGCTCGATCATGACACCTGTGGTCCTGAGGTACATATTTGTGCTTCTATACAACTGCAATTCTTGGGAATTCACAAACTAATGGAATCCCATTGTCAGAGACAGATCCAAAAGTACCCTATGATATCCATTTCACCTCCTGTACTGTCCACTAGGGTGGTCATTAGCCTAAGTGAGCAACTGAAACGTAGCTAATCCCAACTGAGGTGTGCTGTGAGTGTAAAACGTACACGGGATTTAAAGACTTAATATGAAAACAAGAATGTAAAACATCTCATTAATATATTTGTTTTGTTTTATATTAAAATATTTTTGATATATTGAAGTAATGAAAAATATATTAAAATTATTTTCACTTTTAAAAATATAACTTCTAGAAAATGTAAAACTACATATGTGGCTTACATTTGTGACTTTCTATATACTTCCATTAGACATTCATGGTATCAGTGATCTGTTCAGAATATCACCCTCCTCCACCCCCCAAAATCTATACAGAGAGAGAGAGCATTTCTTTAATATCATCAGTAACTCCAAGAGTCCTCTACACTCATGATGATGTCATAGTTTGTCAGAATCGTTCCACAGTTCAAGTCTAAGCAAAGTTTCGCTTTTCCCTTTTACCAAAAGATAGACATATACTTTTAGTTTCTAGAGGTGCAGTTACAAATATCTCAAATAGGTTGTAGGAATATTAACTCCATACACATGTATTTTTCATCTGCTGTGTTTGAGTATAAACATTGTAGGTAAGGTAGCCATGAAATGAAGTAGCTCACTTCATTTTTCAGAGTGCTCATAATAATGTAAAGGCCTTTGTTTTGGGTTTATTTTTTCTCCTTTTGGAGTCTTTCTACGGCAGCCATTTCTACCAGTGATCATCCACTGTATAAATGAGTACTATGTCTCCTTTTTACCTCGTACTGTTTTCTTTGCTCTCTCTTCCCTTCTTTTCTTCCTTCCTTCTTTTTTATTTGTTTCTTAGGCAGTCAATACATTTTAAGTGTATGTTCATTTGGGGAAGAAATTAAAACCAACTAAGAGTCAACATGGTCCCAGTTTACTTCCCCGTTTCCTTTGGAGTCTTATCTCCGATACTCAGTGACACTAGGTTCCTGCTGCAGCCAAATCACCCACCCACAGGCCACCCTGGAGGCCTGTGTGACACTATCTCTTGCCTGTTTCATGTCCTTATTCTTCCCCACATTCAGTATTTGGTCTACCGTGCCCACACTTGGCACCCTGTCCTGCAAACTGAAGGAGTCTTTCCTTCTGATAAGCCCCAGGTATGGTTCCTAACTCCTGCATGCCCTATAAATAAGTCTTACATCAGATGTCCTCAACTTGGTGTTTTCTTTATTTGCTTTGCAGCCTCATAAAGTTTTATGTATTTCTCCTGGCATTTAATTATATCATACCTCATATTAGAGTTATTTGAGGTGTTACTCTTATTCACCCTTACCATGCTGAGTTATTCCTAAAAGCAGAGATTCTTTTTATTTTCCATTCTTCAACAAATTCAATGCAGTACCTTAAATGCTGTAAGGATATACAAAGAACTCTACCATTATTAATATTTGCCTTTCATTTGATAATTGATATATATTTTTACCAGTTTGTAGACATTTTTAAATTTTCCTTTTAGAAGTTTTTTAAATACATTTTATTTGAGATTTCACAAATTTAAGAATCTGATCTTCCCAACAAGATTGAGTTGTTCCTCATGCATCCCGTTTTGTAGTTGTTCATTAAAGTTGGAAGCCATTAAACATAAAACTTGCTCCCTCACTACTGAGAGGGTATGTGATTGCTTTTTTTGATCTATACCCAAGCTGGTATGGCTGCCATCAAAAAGTCAACACAGAATGGAAAGCAAAGCTTCTCTCAAGAAAGTGATTAAGTCTGAGGTATCTGAAATGCTCCTACATTACATTTACACTAGGATACTTATCCCTAAACAGCCTTGAAATAAGTTTGTTTTCCTCTATACCATTCCACATAGTGCTAGAAACAGGTCAGGCAAAGACTGCTCAACTAGCTGTCAACTGGGAAATGTTTACCTGGAAATGTCCTCTTAACCAAATTAAAATACTCCCTTTGGCATGAATGGAGAGGTCAAGGCAGAAAACGATGTTCCTTATTCCACCTGCCATGCGAAAAGCCAGATTCATTCTTTTTAATGCACTGTTGTTATCACCAATTATAAGAGATATAATTTATATACCAAAGGAATGGCACTCTGGGTTTCTACAGCAAACTCATGGTTTAAATATGAATATGTCATATCAGATGACAAAATTTGCTGTCTTGTCATTTTAATAATATATACGTTTGTTTTCATTCCATCCCTTTAATTTATCATACGGATTATTGGAACTTGTCATTTCCACTGCTTACAACACTGTCACTATATGTGCATATTGAACATGTACCAACTCAACATTTCAATATAATCCTTTAGGCAAATTACCAAAAGATATTTTAGTTTAAAAGAGTTTAAGGGCATAACCAATTCCCTTAACTATTTAAATATGTAAACTCAACCACTCAAATAGCAGTGTCCAGTGGTCCAAAACAGATGAAATAAAAAGCAATGGCCAATTAAAACTGAATAACTCTATTCTAGATGTACTTACATTGTATTGAGTCAACTGGTATTTGTTAAGGATTGAATTTGAATCAGACTACAAACAAAGGAGATTCCTCATATTTTACTGATCTAAGAAGCAGCTGACTCAATAGACAACTCAGACTGGTAAACATACTGAGGCTTGGAGAAAGTCTGGAAAACAGTGTGAGGAGTCTAAGCTTGAAAGATTTTTTTTTTTTTAGATTCAGAAAGATTTTCTTCTTTATGAAAGCAAAGAATTACTAGGTGTTTATATCATTTCTTTTCCATTTCTTTCCTTCCCTCCCACCTTCCATCTATAAAAATACCAAACAGTCACCACTTAAAACGTACCTATTGGAAGAGGTGCTTCTGGTTCTTCCTCCATCGACGAATGGGAGAACAGACAATTCTTCGTAAGCACAATGTCATCCAGGGCAATATCACCACGGTGTCCTTCCCCAACTCTACCTTCAAATTTGAGTTGGAAGTCCTCATCGCCAGACAGTGATATTTCCTTCCGCTGCCAGAAATTGCCTTGTTCTCCGGTGAGGTTAAGTAGGACTTTTGTTTGGTTTGTGACTGATTCCTGGATCAAGGTGAGCGCCCCAATACCATTTCCATACATGTGATAATGAAAAATGATCTGTAACCAAAAATAGGAATATTATATATAATTAGTCAATTCCATTTTACTTTCAATTATATCATATTGTTCTCTCCTTTATGAACAGATTCAAAGGAACACTAGATCCGTATACCCTAATGTTCTGTGAGTACTCTAATACTGAGCAAAGTTAGGCCAGCCTTAAATCCTATGTTATGATACGTGGGAGATAGTGCAGTATGAATCAAATAAAATTTAAGTCAAAAAAAAGAGAATTTATTTTCTTCCTCTAACTTATTTTTAAATTTTTTAAAATTAATTTATTTTTTGAGAGACAGAGAGAGCATGAGCAAAGGAGGGCAGAGAGAGAGAGGGAGACGCAGAATCGAAAGCAGTCTCCAGGCTCCAAGGTGTCATCCCAGAGCCCGGTGTGGGGCTTGATCTCATGAACCGTGAGATCATAACCTAAGTGAAAGTCAACGCTTAATCGACTGAGCCACCCAGGTGCCCCATTCTTCCTCTAACTTCTAAATGCATAATTCTTCAATAAACTCTTAAAGTTCACTGTCAAAGGAATAACACATCATTAAAAATTTATCCATCATCTAAAGATTTTTCATGATCAAGCAATAGTGGGAACTAAAGAAGATCATTTACAGTCTCATAAAACTTAAATCATTTTCTTTGAAATAGTATTCTGTTGCTCCTTCTACCGCATTCTTGCACTTGGAACACACTTTTTTTTAGTTCTACAAGGTCTTTAGGGCTCCATTACATACCACAAAACCACCAGAACAGCAGCTATACAACTAGTTGAAATGCAAGGAACATGATCTAGGACAACAACCTTGGACACTTTCCTCCCCAGAAAAATTAATGGAAGTGTTTTCTTTTTAAAAAAAATTTAATGTTTTATTTATTTTTGAGAGAGAGAGAGAGAGAGAGAGACAGTGTGAACAGGGGAGAGTCAGAGAGAGAGGAAGATACAAAATCAGAAGACAGGCTCCAGGCTCTGAGCTAGCTGTCAGCACAGAGCCCGACGCGGGGCTCGAACCCATGAACTGTGAGATCATGACCTGAGCTGAAGTTGGATGCTCAGCTAACTCAGCCACCCAGGAGCCTCAATAGAAGTATTTTCAAGGATTAGCATTTCAATGTTTCAAAGGTGGAGTTCACCAGATTTTTACTAACTGTTACACCGAGGGAAAAAGTCAGGGAGAAATTCTAGGAGAAAGAACAGTACAGGCTAGAAACCAAAGGAACTCAGAGCATTTTTAAGCTTTTGTCATGTCATTTGTATGAATGAGCAAACGCAGCAAAGGTGAGTGATCCCCACACAAGAAAAAGACATTTTTGACACACTAGTAGTCAGGGATGTTATATTCTAGAGAAAGAGAAAAATGAATGTGCTTAAAGGGTAAAGTATTTGATTAAATGATATATGAAATGCACACTTCAAAAGGCATCAACTTAACATAGGCAAGCCATGTGCAGTGACTCTACTCAGTTCTAGCTGATGGTATTCCTCTATGATCCAAAATTGTTTCTTCTGTTGATAAATCTTTACAACATGAGCTCTGTGACCATTATGACATGTTCTGGGAGAGGACCCATGAAGTAAGTCTGGGTTCCATGATTCAATCGAGTAAGAAACATAAGGGGCCTAAGGCCAATCTCTTGAGCAGATTCACCCAGCCCCAGAGGAAATGGTATGATGGGCATCACACACAGCTCTCTGGAGCCTCTGCAGTCACAGAGATGGTCTGTTTAGTGCTCTGCCTTATTTTGTCTGATTTGAACACCAAAACTGAGGTCTATGTATCATCTCAATAAATACTCCCCTACCTTTTGGAGGCCATTTGTTGAAGGATCCCATTTAGTTAACATGCAAACAAGCATAAATGCCTCCATTTCTATAGAAAACACTTGACAAAAACATAGCCTAATTGCAGGGCACTGTGAGGGAATAAAACTCTGCTAAGCACCGAATTCTTCTAAAGAGGCTCTGTCACTGGAAATTTCAGTGTTATTCAAAGTTCCTCATCTCTTCCCTCCTCAACCTGTCTTATCCCTCCCACTACTTATCCCTCAAAAGGACGAAAAATCTTCAATTTGATTTTTCTTCTGCTTGAAGGTATTCCACAAGGTCAAGTGACAGAAAGGACTTTCATGAAAATCTGGGAGGTCACTCTGCTTACCTGATATACATATTTTTTATATGAGAGACGCAATCATTCCCAGCATGACCTTTCCTCACTTCTTTGTATTCAATCTATATCATAAATATTCATAAAATGAACCATTCATCATTAATTTTTTGACATTTCTTCTAGGCATATTTCATTATTCTCACACACATGTTTAAAACAGTGGGGACTAAAGTTGCAGGACCAGGGAAAGATAGAGATGGATGATACCCTTCTTTGCTACAGTATGAAAAACAAATCTTTTTGAGCATTTTCAGAGAAAGTCTAAATAGAAAAGTCAAGAAGTCAAGCTAGAATTCTATATGTTTTATGCTTATTTTTTAATTAGCTAGAGACCAAAACACACCTGCAAATTTCAGAGTATCTATGGATGCAGAAAGAGAGGTTTATAGATATAGACTTGACATATAAAATCTGGTATGTTCGGGCTGGTTTTTTGAGAAAGTACCAAGTAATTTGAAAAACAGACAAGAAATATATTTGATCAAAACTCATTTTTTGGCCAAACTAATTACATAAAGTTTAACGTTATTCTGTATGATTTGTTATATCTGCTCAAGACTGCTGCGTTCTCTAAAACTCTGATCATGTCACCCTCTTGCAGAAAATTCTATCAAATGCACCTGTAGAGATAAGAGAAATCAGGTTACCACCCCTCGGAGGGTTCAACTATGAAATTAACTTAAGATGAAACAGAAAAACTTCCAGTACAAGCAGAGCTTTAACTTATATTAATACCATAACAATTGTAGGGGGAGAAGGCTGATCAGCAAAAAACAGAGGAGTAAGCATCCATAATAGGTGCAGGTAATTTGGGGGACCTTAGAGCAAAGGCGAAAACCAACTCCTTCCAAGGGGTAGGGCTCTCTATTGTAGAGTTAGGCATGCGAGAATATTATAATTCAAAGACAACAAAGATTAAATGATATTATTGTCTCCCAGCCTGATTCTTTGATCAGCTGGCAACTTTCTGATTATAATCTGCTTTCCTTTCAGTGTTCAGACACCAGAGAACACACCAGCCAGAATACATGTGTTCAGATTTAATGGAGATTGCATTTTTCATTATAAATATCAATAAATGGCACATTTATTCATGTACCATTGTCCTGTAAGCAAGATTCTTGAGAAGCCATCTCTGAATGTTTAATTTACAATATATGTAAAGCTAAGTTTAGTTCCTAACTCAGCTGGCTCAAATTCTTCATGAAATTAAAAACAATCAATCAATAAAGAAAAAGTATAAGACCTGAAAATACACACTCATCATATGAGGCTGGTTGTCCTGAAGAGCCATAGTTAACAGTACAAATGATTTCCTTAAGTTTCCATAGGATAATGTCCAAACCATCATTTCTTCCTGCCTACAAAAATTCTTCTCCCTTTTTTTAGGGAAAATTTTAGTCTTTCCTTTTCCATGAAGACTTCTTCAACCATTTTATAGTGGCTCCAACTATCTCTAATACTCATTCTTGAAAATACATAACTATTATATACATAACCTGTTATTGAATCTTCTGATGATGAAATTCTCATAATTCCAATAAGTACTAAATTCCTTGAGTGGAAGCAACTTGATTTTACTTTTTCCGTACTATCCACAGTGACAGATAATAACCATGAAGTTTCCCAGTGGCTTCTGAAATTCAAATATCTATGGAATTTATTGATATGATAAATTCTTCCCACAGTTCTAACAATCCTTCCCTTTTCTCCTTACTTCACTTTCTCCTTCCCATACATATCCTAGGCTGAATAAATTTACAGTCAGCTTTTGCCTGGTCCTGGCCTTTCCATTTTTCTGTATTAGCTCCATCAGCATTCGCTTACAGTGTTAGTTTAGTTTAGTTTTGTTTTGTTTTCCGTACCTTGCAGTTTTTGCTTCTTCTGCTTATGACGGGGCTTGAAATTCTGGCTGCTCTCATGGGCTGCTGAGGGAACAAGCTCTTTATAAAGATGTAATGCCCAGAGGAGTTCCGGAGCGTGTGATCAGCAGCTGGCTCGGTACCTGCGGCGGGGATGCTGCTAGCCTTCAGATTCCAATCAAAGTCATCATCCTGTTCCTGCTCCCAGGAACAAAGGTCAAATTCAAAATCACAGCGCCCACTGGAGGTACCTGGAAAACATTTCCCAATTTACGGTAGGGAGAAAAGGGAATTAGCTGACTTTAGGACATACGATGCAAAATAATAGTGATCTTGACATATCCTGGAATACTCAACACTAAGAATATTATCCTGACACTAGCATTAAAAAAGACTGTTATAAACCTATGTTTAGTAATTGTTTCAGCATTTTATCTTATCTGGAAAAGACTTACATATCCAATGAATTCAACCCAATTTATCATTGAACCTAGCAAAACTTCAAAGTTTTAGGTTACCAAAGACTTTGAAAGTTATTTAACAGTTTATAAAACTTTTTATCTTTCAACCTACTTGTTCTTTTTTATGTTGTTTTTTTTTTTTTTTTAATGTCTATCTATTTTTGAGAGAGACAGAGTGTGAGCAAGGGAGCAGAGAGAGAGGAAGACACAGAATCCAAAGCGGGCTTCAGGCTCTGAGCTGTTGGCACGAAGCCCGGTGCAGGGCTGGAACTCACAAACTGTGTGAGATCATGACCTGAGAGGAAGTCGGACGCTTAGCCCAACTGAGCCACCCAGGTGCCCCATCAACCCTCATGTTCTTCACAATCACCCATGAAAATGTCCCGAGACTAAATCAATGCTGTCCTAAGTCATGTTTGCTAGCAATTTGCACCAGGTGCAACATGAATTCAACTAATAAATTCAGGTAGAATAAAAGCTGACTATCCGGAGAGGATTGGGAAGATACAGGAGTAGAACAGCTCACGATTGGTGACTACTTCGTTTTTATTGGGTACTAAGGTTTCTAAGAGTTAAAATCCTGATAAGTGTAATTAAAATGCTAGAATGGGTAAGGGAAGCACTATGTATTTTGGAAAGTAAGATGCATAAGGAAGGTACAAGCAATGAAAATAATTTCTGTTGAGGGAAAAGAAAGTAATTTTGTATTAAAATGAGACTGGTTATTTAAAGAGGGAAGGCTTACAATAAAATCTGCATTGAAACTTGTGAAATGTTTGTGAAGTGGAATCTTTGGAAAAAATTTATCCAAGGTTAGAACTGACAATAATTGGAATAAATGAATTTTATTTTTTATATTTTTAGTTTTTATTTGAGAGAGAGGCAGAGAAAGAGGGAGAGAGAGAAGGGAAGAGTCTGAGAGGGAGAGGGAGGGAGGGAGGGAGAGGGAGAGGGGGAGAGAGAAAGAGAGAGAGAAACAGAGACAGAGACAGAGACACAGAGAGAGAATGAATCCCAAACAGGCTCCACACTCAGCATAGAGCCCAACATGAGGCCCAAGATAGGATTCAACACAGGGCTCAACCCCAAGATAGTGAGATCATGACCAGAGCTGAAATCAAGAGTGCGACACTCAACCAACTGAGCCACCCAAGCACCCCCGGGTGTGGATTTTTAAAGCATACTGCTATAAAATTGAAACGTGGCTTTCTCTCTGCCAAAGACAGTTTTCTTGGATTACTGCTCTGCTCTTAATAAGAAATTGTCAGCAAAGTGTCTGTTTTGTCTTTATTGGGTCTTTGATTATATGAAACAGTTAAAACTTATCAAAATTAAAGGAGCAAAGTTTTGCTAATAAAGGAGATAACCCGATACTCTTGCCTCTGGAAACCCTTGTTGCCAGCTTGGTTAAATAAACAATGAAACAAGTTTTATAGTGATCTTTGATCCTATTTAGGCATGTACTTTAGAAATATATATGTGTGTGTGTGTGTATGTGTGTGTGTGTGTGTGTGTATACACTATTTTAGTTTGTTACAGACAGCTTGTTCAAGTTTATTTCTCCATAAATCTGGTTCCAAGTCTCAAAATCAATACGAAGACACTTTAGCCTTACACACATTTCTTCCTCCAAACACCTATTTGATCAACGTAATTTATTTCTTCTCTTTTCTCATATTTGCTCCTCAGGTCCTGGTAGAGAATTTAGGAAGTTTCTTATTCTATTCAATACAGCTTGGCTTGGGAAATGCTGCCTAAAGCAAAAGTTATTAATCATCGCAATTGTTTTTAAAACATAATCCTCATTTTAGAGATGAGAAAATGGTGCAACAGAAAAGCCAGAGAGTGCATTAATTGGAATTTATTATAATAAGCTGCAGAAATTAAATATGTTAAGTTGCATGAAATATCAAGTATCTCCCAGGTTCTTAAAAATATTTTATTACTAACACTGCTTAAGTGTTTTCTTTCTACTTCCAGGATAGCAAGAATTATTGAGTTCAACTATGACCTTATTGATTTTCTGCCTTCTAGATCTATCCATTTCTGATAGATGGGGGTGGAAATCTCCAACTCCAAGAGTGAATCCATCGATTCTCCTTGCAATTCCATTAGGTTTTTGTCTCATGTTGTCTGACGTTCTACTGTCAGGTTCATACACATTAGGGATTGTCATACCACCTTGGGGAATGACTCCTTTACTCTTCTGTAATACCTTTATTTATCCTTGGTTACTTTAAAAGTTTTTATTTTACCCTCACTTCTTCTCCAGAGCTTTCTTGCCCTTACGCAGATGTGAGTTTCTAATCTATATCATTTTTCCATTCTCTAAGACCGTAACACTTTTTTTTTTTTTTTTTTTTTCAATAGTTTTTTTTTTNAAAAAAAATCCCCCAATCTGTGTTTGTCTCAGAAAATCTTTATTTACTCTTCACTTTCAAAGGAAGATTTCAGAGTACGGAATCTAGGTTGGTAGTTTGTTATTATTGTTGTTTTTGGCCACAACCTCTTAAGTATTTCACTCTATTTTCTTCTTGCTTGCATAATTTCTGAGAAGTCAAGGGTAATCCTTACCTTTGTTCCTCTACAGGTAAAAGTGTCTTATCCTTCAGAATTCTCTCAGGATTTTACTTTGATTTTCTGTGGCTTGAAAATAATATACCTAGATGTTGTTGTGTTTTGTTTTGGGGGAGGTTTTGTAGGGGAGGGTTGGCATTCAACCCGCTTCATGTTTTCTGAGCTTCTGGATCTGTGGCTTTGCATCCAACATTAATTTGGGGGAAATTATCAGTCATTATTCTTTCAAATGTTTCTTCTGTTCCTTCCTCTCTTTCTTCTCCATATGATACCCCCAATACATACATTACACCTTTTGCTATAAAGTCCCGGGATATTCTGCTGTGTTTTCTCAGCCTTTGTTCTCTTTGCTTTCAGTTTTTGAGGTTTCTATTGTGATGGCCTCTAGCTCAGATATTCCTTCAATGTGTCCAGGCTACTAATAAGCCCACCAAAGCCAGCCTTCATTTCTGTCACAGTGTTTTCTTCCCTTTATCTTTTTTTACTGGATTAGATTTTATTTTTATTCTCAAATTAGTTAACAGAGTTAACTTAGCTTCAGTAGTAGGATCCAGGGATTCATCACTTATAACACCACATATAACACGAAGTGCTCATCCCAACAAATGCCCTCCTTAATGCCCATCACCCAGTTCCTCCACCGCAGTAACCTTCAGTTTGTTCTCTGTATTTAAAAGTTCTTGTGGTTTGTCTCCCTCTCTGCTTTTATCTTATCTTTCCTTTCCTTCACCTATGATCTGTTCTGTTTCTTAAATTCCACATATGAGTAAAATCATATGATACTTATCTTCCTCTGCTTGACTTATTTCAATGAGCATAATACACTCTAGTCCCATCCATGTTGTTTCAAATGGAAAGATCTCATTCTTTTTAATTGGCGAATAGTATTCTAGTGTATATTGTTATCACATCTTAATCCATTCATCATCAGTTAATGGACATATGGGCTCTTTCCATAATTTCTCTATTGTTTATACTGTTGCTACAAACATTGGGGTGCATGTGCCCTTTCAAATAGACATTTTTGTATCCTTTGGATAAATTCCTAGTAGTGTAATTGCTGGGTCATAGGGTAGTTCTGTTTTTAACTTTATGAGGAAACTCCATACTATTTTCCAGAGTGGCTGCACCAGTTTGCATTCCCACCAACAGTAGAATAGGCTTCATCTTTCTCCAAATCCTCTCCAAAATCTGTTGTTTCCTGAGTTGTTAACTTTAGCCACTCTGACAGGTGTGAGGTGGTATCTCATTGTGGTTTTGATTTGTATTTCCCTGATGATGAGTGATGTGGAGCATCTTTTCGTGTGTCTGTTGGCCATCTGGATGTCTTCTTCGGAAAAGTGTCTATTCATGTCTTCTACCCATTTCTTCACTGGATTATTTGGGGGGGTTTCTTTTGTTTTTGTTTTTACAAATAGTTTATTGTCAAGTTGGTTTCCATATAACACCCAGAGCTCATCCCCACAAGTGCCCTCCTCCATGCCCATCTCTCCCCTCCCCCCCACCCCCATCAGTCCTCAGTTTGTCCAGTGCCCTCCTCCATTCCCATCTCCCCCCTCCCCCCCATTACCCCCATCAGTCCTCAGTTTGTCCTCAGCATTCAAGAGTCTCTCATGGTTTGCCTCTCTCCCTTTCCCCCACCATTTCCCCCCTTCTTCTCCCCCATGGTCCTCCTTGACCTCCACCGCAGCAACTTCTTACTTGACACATCCCCAAAAGCAAGGGAAACAAGAGCAATAATAAACTATTGGGACCTCATCAGGATTGTTTTTCAGGTGTTGAGTTGGTAAGTTCTTTATAGATTTTGGATACTAACCCTTTATCTGATACGTTATTGCAAATATCTTCTCCCAATCCGTCGGTTGCCTTTTAGTTTGACTGTTTCCTTTGCTGTGCAGAAGCTTTTTACCTTGATAAAAAAGCTTACCTTTGATGAGGTCCCAATAGTTCATTGTTGTTTTTATTTCCCTTGCCCTCAGAGACCTGTCAAGTAAGAAGTTGCTGTGGCCAGAGTCAAAGAGATTGATTGATGCCTGTTTGTTCCTGGAGGATTTTGATGATTTCCTGTCTCAAAGTTAGGTCGTTCATACATTTTGAATTTATTTTTGTGTATGATGTCAGTGTTTTTTATTGCTGGGATTTCTTTGTGATTCTTTCCTAAGATCTCCATCTCTCTATTTACACTGCCCATCTTTTCTTGCATGTTCTTTTATCCACTAGGGGACTTAGTATATACTTTTAAATTGCAAGTCTGAAATTTCAACATCTCTGACACGTCTCTTTCTGATGCTTCTTCTGTCTCTTCAACTTATGGGGTTTTGTTTTGTTTTTTTGCCTTTCAGTATGGCTGGAGATATTTTCTTACTAGTTAAACATGATATATTGGGTAAAACAAACTGCTTTAAATAGGTCTTTAATGTGGGGAAAGAGAAAGGATTCTATGGTTCTGTTATTAAGTCTCAGTCTTTTAGTGAACATGTACCTCTGGACTGAATTTCACAAATCTCCAGGTTTCCAGGTTTGTTTGTTTTTTGTTTTTTGTTTTTTTTCTCTCTCCTTACATGGAAGAGTGTAACCAGAAAGGGTTAGCACTGGGGATTTCCCTTCCACAAGGTCTTTTAGGCTCAGATAATTCTCTGGGAGTTTAGACTTTATCTGAGCGAAGACCTTGTTAGGAAAAACAGAGCTTCTGTTGTATTTATTTAGTTTTTATTTCAGAGGGAAAGAGAGTGCACATGAGCAGGGGAGAGGAGCAGAGAGAGGTAGAGAACAATAAGCATGTGCCAAGCTCAGTGCAGAGCCTGACATGGGGCTCAATCCCGCAAACCATGAGATCATGACCTGAACTGAAATCAAGAGTCAGACTCTCAACTGACTGAGCCACCCAGGCACTCCTCTCTGTGATATTTCAAAATGGATTTCTCCTCTCCTCCTGTTGGAAGCAGGAGTGGATTTTCCCCTTATATTTACTGGGTACCTGGTCAAACTCCTCTCACCATATTATATTTATACATAATATTATAAATATATAAATATAAATCTCAGGATATTATAGGGTATCCCTATCGGGGGTTTCCTGAAGGTTTTCACTCAGGCTTGTCCACATGGCAACTCCAGCACTTCATCAACATCAATTCAGCTTCTCCCACCCAGGTGCTGGTTCCTTTAGTGGATTTTTCTGAGTCTCAGCTCTGGTAATAAGTGACTCCCTATGTTCACTTGCCTCCCTCCGATCTTGAAATAGCAATTTGCTCTGTGTTCTCCCCTCTTTTATGGATTCAATAAGAGTTGTTGATCTTTTGGTCTGTTCAGTCTTTGCCTTCTGAGAATAGAGTTGTGTGTTCCAAGCTCATAATGTACCAAACTGGGCAGTAGGAATTACATAAACATCTTCCCATAATTTTGCTGGTAAATTATAAAGCTAATAATGTAAGTGAAGATGTTCTAAAACTGAGCATTCTGTTACTAAGAGCTCATATCTTATAAAATTATAATTAGGATACTTTTCATGTGGTTTATGTTTAAATACATATGCATGATGCAGCATA
Organism: Crocuta crocuta; assembly: GCF_008692635.1. Lineage (NCBI taxonomy): Eukaryota > Metazoa > Chordata > Mammalia > Carnivora > Hyaenidae > Crocuta > Crocuta crocuta. The sequence goes on from NW_027531522.1 coordinate 6,871,068, forward strand.
CAACCCAGGCGTGATTCATTTGATCATATGTATAAAATGTTCTATTTAGAATTCTTTGATAACAGTATTAATTTCTCTCTGAACATTGAACTAAAAATGAAAATCTCGAAAATCATCATTATAGGTGAGATGGTATCCAAAAACTAAAAATACTTAAGAGGAACCTAACTTGCCACACATCAATAAGTATTTATATAAAGATTTAGCTCTTTAAGAAAGCTTATTTGGGGCACCTGGGTGGTTCAGTCGGTTAAGCCTCCAACTTCAGCTCAGGTCATGATCTCATGGTTCGTGGGTTTGATCCCCACCTTGGGCTCTGCGCTGACAGCTCAGAGCTTGGAGCCTGCTTCAGATTCTATGTCTTCCTCTCTCTCTTTACCCCTCCTCTGCTCACATTCTTTCTCTCTCTGTCTCTCAAAAAGAAATAAGCATTAAAAAAATAAAATTTAAAAAAAGAAAGCTTATTTGAACAAGTACTCAAAAAAACTCAGGAAACTTAATGTAAATGAGAGTAGGAATGATTCTGGCAAGAAAGCTCTCAGGGACCTAGCCAAAGGCAGGCAGGTGCACATCCCAACTGAAGCCACAACAATTTTAAGACAAAGATTCTACACTAATTTCTTTTTTCTTAATGTTTATTTATATAGAGAGTTTGTGCACACAAGCAGGGGAGGGGCAGAGAGAGAGAAGTAAAGAGAGAGTCCCAAGCAGCTTCCACGCTGCCAGCACAAAACCAGACCCTGAGCTTGATCTCACGGGCTCTGAGATCATAACGAAAACCAAAATCAAGAGTCAGATGCTTAGCTGACTGAGCCACCCAGGCACCCCCTACACTATTCTATTACATAAAACTCTTTAAGAATTTCCAAAGTATAATAGGCATCAAAGACATATTTTTCTTTATGACTTAATTCTTATAGTTAGCCTAAGTCAGAAAAAATTAAATACACAAAATAACTTCTATATTCTTTCTAGATAATAAGGTGGAAAATTTTAAAACAAATGGGCTTTATCATTATCTCAATACCATTTTGGAGTGTAAAGACCACTAAGATGAAAGTTAACTTGGGGCACCTGGGTGGATCAGTCAATTGAGCATCCGACTTCAACTCAGGTCATGATCTCACAGTTCATGAGTTTGAGCCTCATGTCACGTTCTGAGCCTGGAGCCTGCTTCAGATTCTGTGTCTCCCTCTCTCTGCCTCTCTCCCACTTGCACTCTGTCTCTCTCTCTCAAAATAATAACAATTTTTTTCTTAAAAAAAGTTATCTTTATCACAACTTTAAGAAAAAACAAACAAACAAAAAAAAAAAACCAATCACTTGTGCAACAACGATGACTGGCCTAATCATTCTCAGTTTTTGAAATAATTAAAAATTAATAAACTTAAGATGGCATCAAGACTAATATGCTTTTAAAATGGTTTAACAGCCAAGCTAACACTGATTTCTAATATTTTCAAGGATAGAGAATTTTCTGCCATAATTTTATCACCAAATTAACAAGATGGCATTTACAATACAATTGCTGATTCAACTTTAAAATTACATTTGAGGGGCACCTGGGTGGCTCAGTCAGTTGAGTCAGTTGAGCAACTCACGTCATGATGTCACAGTTTCATGGCTTCAGGCCTCATGTTGGGATCTGAGCTGATGGTACAGACTGTGCTTGGGATTTTCTGTCTCTTCTCTCTCTCTGCCCCTCACCCACTTCCACTGTCTCTGTCCCTCTCAAAAATAAATAAACTTTAAAAAATGAAATAAAATAAAATTACATCTGAAATTTATTTCAGTAATTTACTCTAAGAATAGATTGTACACTTACAGTCTGAGAGTTCAGAATACTAAAGTTCTCCTATATATTTTTTAGAGGTCTGGGAGGTAAAAACATTCAGCATCATGTTTAGAATCTGGACAGCTACATTACTTAAGAATTATGAAATAAAGTAACTAATTCAGTTGACTTTGTATTGGAAAATTAAGCAGTGCATGAAGACTAGATTGCCATATAGACCATCATCTAGAAAGGCCACTTGTATAAAAAATGATTCATGCTTCCAAAAAGCAGACTTATTCTGTTTTTAAAAATCATACAAATGCTGCTATGTGAATCTCTATGATTTAAATTCTGTGTTTCTTTTGAAATTTAGTGTAGTTTTAAAGATATGTTTCCTTGGAAAGTTGAATTCTAACATATCAGTGGAGAAAATACAAAAAGCTGGCCTAAGCCATTTGGACTTCACATCACTGTGGTGAGAGGGAACAACTTATAATTTCATATTCCACAATTTGCCATGGATGCCAGGTGAGGAAATCAGCAAATAGTCTTCTGTCCAGATGCTCATTCCTGTCATTTCATGGAGCAATTAATGCCAGTGCCAGACAGGTGTGCTATCAGGGAGAAAATGATCACCTTTGTCTGTAGCTGTATCATCAATCAAACCAGTTTCTACCTTTCTAAACGCTATACTCTTTCCATCGATCACTATCTTCGGGGGCATGAAATCCTGGTTTCATTAAAAAAAAAAAAAAAAAAAAAAAAACCTTGTAATTTTGAAAGACCATAACCTAATTCCTTTTAAGACCCAACCATGGAATTCCTAAAATTAAGATCTCGCCATTCTATTCAATTATTCATTTAATATAAATTTATTGAGCATATGCTATAAATAAACATCATTTAGGAAGATAAAAACCCTGACTGGAAGGGGGTCTACTGTGCATTGACCATGTGTCTCCAGTTCTAAGCATTCTCCTTATGCGTGCTATTTAAGCCCCACAACATTTCAATATAATAGTCATTATTCTTATTTTGGGTTGATGAGAAAGCTGAAGTTCAGAGTATGATACTAAGCAAAGTATCACACTGTAAGCAGCAGAACTAGGAGTTGAATAATGACATGATGGAACCCTGTACCACTACTCCCCTTTATGCTGTGGTATGCAGCACTCCAGGGTGAAGGCGCGCGCGCGCGCACACACACACACACACACACACACACACACATCTACAAACTACAGGATAAGATAATGTATGTATCTATGAGGAAATTCTTGAAGAGATCTCTTTGCCTACAGGTAGGCAGTTATGAGAAGATGGCTTGATTTTTCTCGAGATAGCATGGCATAGTTTATCAAGTCTTTAAATTCTGTTCATCTAAATATGAATGTCCTGGGGCACCTGGGTGGCTCAGTCTCTTAAGCATCTCACTTCTGCTCAGGTCATGATCCCATGGTTCAGTTTGTGAGTTTGAGCCCCACAGATTCACGTTTTCTGTCTTGCTCTCTCTCTCTGCTCCTCCCCTTTCTCTCTTTCTCTCTTTTTCAAAATAAATAAATAAATAAATAAACATTTAAATACGAATGCCTTGTGGAAGCCAATTTGCCATCCAAAGGAAGAAGGTGCTGTGGTCAAATGAGTATGATGAACCCTATAAATTATATCCGTCTTTGGGAGATTTAAAAACACTAGTGTATTATTAACACACGGAGAATTCCCACCATATGGAAATTATTTTTTTATATAACAAAAATATTTTCAACTTATCTAAGGAAGCTATGTATTTTTTTTTTTTTTTTTACTTATTTGTTTAATACAACCAAGAATATAGTGTAGATTACTATACTGGTGATGCCCAGGACAAGTTTTACAAATATTATTAAAAGAAAAAAAGCATAATTTGAGAAATTAGTTTCCAGTTCTAAATAGGGCATTTTCTTGGCCGTATGACTTTGGGGATCACATTAGTTTCTTAGTACTCCCATAATATAGTACAACAAAGAGGACACCTTTAAACAAGTGAGATTTATTCCCTCAAACCTGCTGAAGCTAGAAGTCTGAAATCAGTATGTCTACAGTACCACAATCTCCCTGATGGCCCTTCCTTGTCTGTTTGTATTTCTCCTGCTTACCAGAGCATCCCTTGGCTGACCTTGTACATGCATCCCTCCCATCACATGGCATTCTTCCTTGTGTGTTCCCACACCATCTTTCCTCTGCTGTCGATGTCCAAATTTCCTTCCTCCTAAAAGAATGCTAGTCACTGGGTTAAGGCTTATTTTAATCTAATGTGAACTCATTTTAACTCAGTACATCTGCAAAGACCCTGCTTCCAACTAAGGTCACATTCACAGGTTCTTGGTGGACATTAATTTTGGGGAGGCACTATACAGGGCTGGAATGTTTAGACTTTTTTTCATGTTACTTTCTTGAGCTTTAGAGATATATGATCATATCTTTAGAAAATAATTACAATTTAGTGTTTCTATGTTTTATTTTATGCCTTACATACTGACTAGAACCAGAACAAGAATATTAAATAATAATATCAATAGTAAATACTCTTGATATAACCTTGGTTTCAATGAAAATACTTTCATTGCTTCCTTCACGTTCAATCCGTTCAATCATCTGTAAGATGTTAAACTTTAATCAATTTCATATTACAGAAATGGTGTTAAATTTAAATAAATATTCGCAGCACCTATCAGTTATGGTATTTTTAGTGTTTTGTCTGGTTACACGAATAGTGTGTTACTTCCTTTACATGGGGTAAGATCCTCACTTCAAAGAGTATGATAAAAGGATTCTAATGCCAATTTTGATTTGCTAGCATTTTAAGTTCTTCTACATTTATATTCACAGGCAGTTTGAACTATAGTTTTCTTACTTTTCTAATTTTTGGAAGCTGCATTATCAGTGATATATTAGCTTCATAAAATAAATTTAGTCATTTTATATGGTTAGAATAGCTTCTTTGGCCATTATCAGTTCATTAAAATGTGATAGAACTCAGTACTGTCTATCTTGAGAGACAAAATCCAAGGACATTTGTTGATAACTTTATTTGATATTTAATGATCTATTCAGGTTTTCTGCTTCATTAGTTAATTTTGGTCATTTTCTCATAGAAAATTAACTATTTCACTGACATTTTCAAACTTACACAGAGTTATTGGTCTCTATATGGTTCCAAATTCCCCTTTAACAAGGCTACATTTATTTAAATGTTTTCCCTCCTTTTTTAGAACTAAAATTTGGTGTTTTATCTTTTGTCTACTTTAAGAAATAACATACTTGTGTACTTATGATTTGAATTGTTTCCCAAACTCTTACTTCTTTCTCCTGAGTTTTTTTTTCTCTTTTTCTGAGTTTCTTAATGTTACCTCATTTCTTACAAATTTTTATTTTTAAATAAATTCACACTTACATTAAAGTTGTAAGGGTAGCACAGCACCAGAAACCCTGATATTTAAAGAATAGAAAGAAATTAACTGTGATGAATAAATTTATACTAAAAAATTAACAATTTGAAAGAAATCAGAAAATACCTGTAAAACAACACCTTAAAAGTGAAACAAATCTAAATGACACTCTATTACCAAAATTGAATTCAAAATAACACTTCTCCCCCAAACCCAACTTTAATTTCAGTTGGATTGGTGGGTAAAATCTATCATAAGGGTGAAATGGTACCAACTAACACAAACTCTCAGGACACCAGGAAGAGAACTCTTCTCTCTTTATGAAGCCAGTATAAGGCCAATGCCAAAGTCAGACAATCAGCTGCTAGGACTGAAATCTAGGGACCAATATCCCCCATGAACATAGGTGTCAACTTTTTAACAATACATTTTATCAAGAAATGTACTTGACTTAATGCTCAAAAAGCAAATAATGTAATTCACCACTTTAACACCAAAGGGAAAAATCATATCATGCCTTCATCTGGATGCAGGAAAGGCACTGATAAAATTCAACACTTCCTTATGATAAAACTTGATGTAAATGAGCAATAGAAGGGAGCTCTCTCAAAGTGAAAAAAAGTGACCCGTGAAAAACTTGTAGGTAGTGTCATATTTCAAGAGAAATATTGAATAATTTCAACCTCAGACTGGAAACAGGGTAAAGTAGTCCAAATGCACCCCTTTTATTCAACAACTGTCCTGAAAATTCTAGTAGCAGGTGTTCAATGTAAACATCAAAAATATTAGGACGTATCAATATCCTGCCTCCTGATATGAGGTACTGAGAAGGACCCAAGATTATATCTGTGGTATTCTTGTTGACACACTGAATATTTTACCTAGTTATAAGAAAGAAGGTAATTAGGACTGTGATATGGCTATAATTATTAATATTTCTATTTTTATTTTAATTCTACCATATTTTATTTCATGCATTTTAAGGTTCCATTATACATGCACATTTCTGACTTATACCTTGATAACTGACTACTTTATCATAATACAAGTTTCTTTTACTATTTTTAATTTTTTCAAAACTCCTGTATCAATTTAGATACTCTGTATATATTATATTCACTATTTTTAACAGAACATTTTAATCTATTTATTTATTTTAACATTTATTTATTTTATTTATTCTCAGAACAAATTTCTGGGAGAGTGGGGAGGGGAGAGGCAGAGAGAGGAGAGAGAAAAATCCAAGCTGCCTATTTTGCCACCTCATTTTCCCCCATATACTTGTGCTGCTTCATTTACATGTACATAAGAATATTTGATGGAATTCTATGGAGCACTAAGGCATTGGTCAGTATATTTTCTTTTTTTTTTTCCTCTCTTAATTAGGCAACTTCTAATTAGTAGATCTGTCTTCAAGTTCAATGATCTTTCTTCTGTTGTCTCTGTATGCCTTTAAGTCCATCCAGTAAATTTTATTTTAGATATTGCACTTTTTAATCCAGAAGTTCCCTTTGGTTCTTTGTTGTATTATTCTTCCTTTTTCCTTTACCTCCTTCTCTTCTTTTTCCCCCATCTTCTTTTTCTTCTCCTCATTCTTCATTTTCATTTCTATGCTGAGGTCCTATCTGTTTGTTCCAATGACTGTATTCTTATTGAAATCTTCAAACACATTTGCAATACCTGCTTTAAATCCCTTGTTTACTAAATCTAAGTTTTCCATTACCTTAGGTTCAATTTTTATTGACTATTTCTCTTCTCTCAAATGTATGTTAATTTTCCTGTTTCTTGATATGTGTATTTTTTCCTTTTTACTTATATGCTGGGATTGTAGATGATACATTATAGCAAATTTGAATTATGTCATGTTCCCTAAAAATGTGTTATATTTTTTACAAACAGTTAATTCTTGACTCCTTTTCATCTAAGCAGACTTATTTTTTTGGTTAGGTATATTAAATTTTCCACTTAATCCTACATTATGCTCTGTATTCATAACTTGGGACCCTTTTGTGGGCCCTTTCGATACTGGTTGAACTAGAACTTTAATATCCCCCAAATTGCTTGCTTTTGTTATAAACATTCTGTCCTGAGCCTGCAGCATAACATCTCTCCTAGAAGGTGGTACCGTGTGCACAGGCAGTCTAACTGTCAGCCACGGACCTGTAGTACATCACCACAAAATATCCTAGGGCAACACAGGGACCAGTTTCCTTTGCTCAGATAGTCAACCACTAGAGCATCCAAAAATTCTATTTCTCTCTCAACTCAGTGACACTATTACTAATTTTTTTTTAACTCTACCTCTACTCTGTGATACAAAAACTTTGCTCATGCAGAAATCTGTGACAATCCTGGGGCAACCATGGAGCTCACCTTTTATATTCCCATCTCTCAAGTATCACAGCCCTAAGCTACAAACTGTGAAATGTCTGAAAATATTTGTCTCACATATTATGTCCCATTCTATTGTTGTTTTTGAAAATGGAACAAGAGCAGTAACAGCTTTTATCTGACAGATGGAAGCACAGGTCCTTCCTAAAATTATTCTCCATTCTAATGTTTTATGTTTTCTGATTTGCTTATTAATTTGTTTCAATACTAAGCATTCATAATATACACACATTTGTTAGATAAATATAGAAATAAATCCTCCTCTTCCTCTTATATCTATCTAGATACAGACACACACATAGACAGACAGAGATACAGAGATACGAACCTCTCTTGGTAAAAGTATGCAAGTATGCTTGCATCCTTTATGTCATGATATTTAAACTATTCATATTTATTTTTAATCATATTTTACATATACTGTTTTGATTGTAGTATATTAAGTACATTTTTTTCTCTTTTATTCAGAAATTATTTAAAAGAGTAAAAAAATTATGTATCTAGTTGCCCTGGCATGTTAGCTTAAACTTTTAAATTAATATATGGTTTTACCATATTTTGACTAAATGATGTAATGTATATAACCTATATAGTAAATGTATTAAATTATTTGCTAAATCATGACACATTTGTAAATGTAATGAATACAGTTAAAAGAAATGCTTTCACTTTTAAGGTTCAAAGTTCCAGATATAGGTATTAATTTAATGCTATTTATCATACTTTTCAAATACTCTATGCCTTTACAGTTGGTCCTTGGACAACTCAAGTTTGAACTATGCAAACTCACACATGCCAACTTGAACTATGTCCACTTATACATTGTTTTCTCTATAAACATAGTACAGTACTATAAATATATTTTCTTTTTCTTATGATTTTCTACATAACATTGTCTTTTCTCTACTTAACTTTATATTTTTTCAATTTTTTTTAGCATTTATTCAGTTTTGAGAGATAGAGAATGAGCAGGGAAGGGGCAGAGAGAGAGGGAGACACAGAATCTGAAACAGGCTCTGAGCCATCAGCACAGAGCCTGATGTGGGGCTCAAACCCACAAACTGTGAGATCATGACCTGAGCTGAAGTCAGATGCTTAACCGACTGAGCCACCCAAGCGCCCCTTTTCTCTACTTAACTTTAACATACAAAATATGTATTAATACTGTGTATGCTATTGGTTTGGCTTCCAGCCAATAGCAGACTATTAGTTAAATTTGAGGGAAGTAAAAATTATATGCATGTGTATGGGGGGACGGGCCAGCAACCATAACTCTTGTGTTATTCAAGGGACAAGTGAATGAACTAGATAATGTACACGCTTTTGTTTATCTAATCAGAAAAAAACAAAGATATTGAAATATGGTTCAAGAATTGGATATTCATATTTTTCTTGTTATACTGCAAACAGTTTAGTTTTATGTAATTAGTTATATTATTTGAGCTAGAAAGCTTCAAAATTACATCTTAATTTTAGACTTCATATTTTAACAGTAAGTAATTTTGAGTCAGAAATTAATTCTGAATTGATTAACCTTTCACTACATTAAAAATCTTTGTCCATATTTTTATTTGCTTACATCAGTATCAACACTTACTTAAAATGTCACTAACAATACTCCTTTGATAAAATTTACTGATTAGTTCTTAATGCAACTCAATTTAAGTAGCTTAAATACTTTTAATTTTATGAAAGCCATCTATCCTACATATCTTAACTATTAGTTGTTTTACATATGCCCTACTGTCCTGTCATTATTAATTATATACAGAATTAATTTTCATCCTCTGTCATATTGATTATTTCCACTCAGTCCTTCATCACTTTGATTTCTTCTCTGTCCTAGAACTTTCAAATTTAGTCTCCTTGGCAATAATCCACACTTCTCTGAAGCCATTCCTGCTTAAAATTTCATTTAGGATTGTAGTTTTTTTCTTAGAATTCTTGTTATTTTTTATCCTACTGATTATAAGTTCTTACAGACTTTAAGAAGTTATAGATTATCTTATAGATAATAAGATAAAAAAGATAGGGTGCCTGGGTGGCTCAGTCAGTTAAGTGTCCAACTTTGGCTCAGGTCATGACCTTGCTGTTCATGAGTTTGAGCCCCACATCAGGCTCTGTGCTGACAGCTCAGAGCCTGGAGCCTACTTCAGATTGTGTCTCTCTCTCTCTCTGCCCCTGACCAACTCACTCTGTCTCTGTCTCTCAAAAATGAATAAAGGTTAAATTTTTTTAATAAAAATAAAGAAACTTTAAATTATCCTATTTTATAGATCGCATTTTATCCAATTTCACCTTAATCTTTTCTCCCCTTTTCTCTCTTATGGCATTCTAGTAATATTTTATACAATCTATAATAACATAACATTTCAGAAGAACTAGATCCTTCCAATGATGTTCCTATTTTTTATTGTTGTTCACTAGTCAATATTTAAGTAATATTACAGAGCTGGTTATTGTCAATATGGTACAAAGGTTTCCTTTGGCTCATTCAATATTATTTGGTACTTTGTGTAACAGGTGTATCTGGAGGTCACATATTAGTCATATTCCAATTTCTAGTACATAGATTAATATTAATTTAACCTTTTATACTGAGGTGCAACTCTTTCTTCCTTGTACTATGACTCTTTAAGTAACAGAACTCAAAGCAATCATAATAGAAACAACTCAAAACAATAAACTTATACCTGTCAACTAGCCCCAACTCCTAGAATCTTCTTGGCTATGCGTGTGCCCTAACCCTGTACTTCAGCAGGGAATGTCAGTCCATGATAGTCCTACATGAGCCAAAATGGAGCTTCTTGCTTTCTTTTTATATAATGTTGTCTCTTACTTCTGGAAAATGATTTTGGGGGGACGAAGAACGTGTAAATAGGTCTTATTTTGTTCAAAATTTAAGGAGCAAACTCTCTTAAAAAGTTTGATATTACTTTATGTTACTTAAAACAAAACCAACTTGCTTTATATGGACCTCTTTATTTTAGTTAAAATAAAACTAATTAGGGGTTCCTGAGTGGCTCAGTCAGTTAAGCACCTGACTCTTGATTTTGGCTCAGGCCATGATTTCACAGTTTGTGAGTTCAAGCCCTGCATCAGGCTCTGCACTAATGGTGCAGAGTCTGCTTGGGATACTCTTTCCCTTTCTCTCCCCTCCCCCTCAAGATAAATAAATAAACTTTAAGAAAAAGGGCATTCCTTTAAAAAAAATAAAATCAATTAGCTTTGTATTGACTGGTAAAGTTCAAAAGCTGTAACTATATAATTTCACTTTCTCTTTTTTATGGTTAGAAAAAGCAACCAGTTTCAAATATATTCAACCATGCAGAAGAAAGAATCAGCAACCTGAAGATTAAGACAGTAGAAATTATTCAGTCAAAAGAGCAAGAAGAAAAAAATGAAAAAGAGTGAATGAAGTCTATGGGACATGGAACACAATGAAAAGAAAAAAATATGTACATTATGGGAATTAAAGAAAAAGCCGATAAAGAAAAAAAACAGAAAGTATACTTAAAGTGATAATGGCTGAAAACCTGCCCAGCCTGGGAGAGAAATGATCATCCAGATCCATAACATCCAAAGGACTACGAATACACTGGACCTTAATAAGGCAAGACTGAGATGCAGTTTAATTATAATTGTTGGAATTCAAACACAAAGAAAAAATTTTAAGAGCAATAAGAGAATAAAGAAAAGCTATAAACAAGGGAACCTATACAAGACTTTAGTGTATTTCTCAACATAAAATATTCAGGCCAGGAGAGAATGGGATAACATAGGTAACATTTTGAAAAAAAATAAATAAATAAATGTCAACCAAGAATTCTATACCCAGCAAAGCTGTCCTCCAGAAATGAAGGAGGAATAAAGATTTTCTCAAACAAACAAAAGATGATAGAGTATATTACCACCAGACTTGCTTTACAAGAAATGTTAAAGGGAGTTGAGTGAAAGTGAAAGAATGCTAATTAATAACAAAACCATAAAACATAAAAGGTAAATCTCTCTGGTAATGGTAACTATGTAATTATAGTTAGATGAGGCAACATGCTAATAGTGATGCATAATTCATTTACAATTCTAGTTTAAAAATTGTTTTATGTTTTATTTATTTCTGAGAGAGAAATATTTATTTACACCTTTATTGGACTAGAAAAAATATTATGCCCAAATTTAGCAAAAGAAAGGAAAAAATATATTTGAATGGAAATAGAGAACAGAAAAACATTAAAAATGAGCCAAACAAAAACATTTATTTAAAAGACATAAATAAATGGAAAGGTACCCCATATTCATGGACTGTAAGAATAAATATTGTTAAAATGTCAATACTACAAAAAGCCATCTATAGATTCATAATTCAATCCCAATCAAAATTCTGATGGAAATTTCACAGAAATTTTCTTCTTCTTTTCACAGAAGTAGAAAAAGCACTCCTAAATGTATATGGAGCCACAAAAAGATCCCTAGTAACCAAAGAAATGATGATAAAGAAGAACAAAGCAGGAGGCATCATTCTTCCTGATTTTAGCTATAGCATAAAGTTATAGTCACCAAAACAGTATGATACTGGCATAAAAACAGACAAGTAGACCAATGGACTAGAATTGAGCCCCCCAAAATAACGCAAGCCCATAGGGTTAATTTTTGACAAGGGGGCCAAGAATACACAATAGAGAATAGTCTCTTCAGTAAATGAAGAGACAATTGGGACAATTGATTATTCACATGTAAAAGGATGAAATTTGACCCATATTTTACACCAGTCGCAAACATTAACTCAAAATGAAATAAGGACTTAATGTAAGATCTGAATCTAAGATATTCTTAAAAGAAAATATAGAACTAAAGCTGCTTGGCATGAGACTTGGTAATCAGTTTTTGGATATGACACCAAAAGTGCAAAAAACAAAATAAATTTAAAAAATAGTGGGACTACATCGAATATAAAAGCTTTTGCATCAAACAAAACCATCAACAAATTTAAAAGACAACCTACAGAATGGGAAAAAATATTTGCAAGCCATATATCTGACAAAGGGTTAATATCCATAGTACATAAAGAACTCCTACAACTTAATAGTAGAAAACAAATAACCCACTTTAAAAATAGATAAAGGATCTGAACATTTTTCCTAAGAAGATATAAAAAGGCCATCAGGTACATGCAAACATGCTCAACATCAATAGTCATTAGAGAAATGCAAATACCATAATGAGATATCCTCTCATGCCTATAGGATGGCCAATATAAACAAAAAAAGAAATAATAAATCCTGGCATGAATGCAGAGCAAAGAGGAAACTTGTGCAATGTTGGTGAGATTGAAAACTGTTACAAACACTATGGAAAACAGTATAGAGGATTTTCCATACACTGAAAATAGAACTATATGACCCAGCCATTCCACTTCTGGAAATATATCCAAAGGAAACAAAAACATTAACTCAGAAAGATAACTGTTCCCCTGTGTTCACAGTATTGTAATAATTAAGTGCCCATCAATGGACGAATGAATAAAAAAACTGTGTGCATGCAAACACACACACACACACACACACACAGAAATATTATGTAGCCATAAAAAAATGAAGAAATCCAGGGACCCATGGGTGGTTCAGGTGGTTAAGCATCTGACTATTGATTTTGGCTCAGATCATGACCCAAAGTTCATGAGACTGAGCCTAGTGTTGGGTTTTGTGCTGACAGTCCAGAGCCTGCTTGAGATTCTCTCTCTTTCTGCCACCCCTATGCCCCACCCCCCACACAGTCTCTTTCCTTCTCTCCTCTCTCTCTCTCTAAAAATAAACAAGTAAACATTTTTAAAAATAGGAAATTCTACCATTTGTGACAACAATGATGGAATTTGAAGGTATTATGCTGAAGGATGAAAATCAGACAGAAAAAGACAAATCTAATATGATCTCACTTTTACGTCAGATGTAAACAAAACAAAAATTCATAGAAAAAGAGATAAGACTTTTGGTTACTGTAAGTAGAGGGTGGAAGGAGAAAGAATTGAAGGAAGGTAATCAAAATGTGTTAACTTCCAGTTATAAGAGAAACACGTAATAATAATGAAATGTACAACATGATGACTACAGCTAATAGCACTGAATGGCATACAGAAAAGTTCTTAAGAGAATTAAGTTTTCATCATAAATATATTTTTTTCTGTTTTTCCTCTTTTCTGTTTATCTTATCTAAAATGAGAAGATAGAGACACCTCGTGGCTCAGTAGTTAAGCATCCAACTTGGGCTCAGGTCATGATCTCACAGTTTGGGAGTTCAAGCCCCACAGTGAGCTTTCAGCTGTCAGCACAGTCTGCTTCAGATCCTCTGTCTTCCTCTCTGCCCCTTCCCCCACTCACTCACTCTCTCCTATTCATTCAAAAATAAACATTTCAATAAAATAAGAATGCAGATATTAGCTGAAACTGTTGTAGTAATCATTTCACAATGTATGTAAATAAAACCATCATGCTGTACACACTAAACTTATAAAATTGATGTAGGTCAATTATTTCTTAATATAACTGGAAAAAATTGATTTGTGATAGAATGAAGATATGGGGAAGGTACATAACCATGTAACTAGACTGTCTGTTTACACTGATTATATTAGTTTGGATAGGATCAATGATTGGTAGAAACTGCGATAATGGAATTTTAAAATCAAAAAGTGGCAAATCCCTCCTTTCAATTTAAATGTAAATAGATGAGACAGGTGTCATCCAGAATGACTGCAGGTGAGGGATAGATTTAAAAGCACTCCCTTGGGGTGCCTGGGTGGCTCAGTAGGTTGGCATCCAACTTCAGTTCAGGTCATGATCTCATGGTTTGTGGTTTCGAGCCCCATGTCAGGCTCTGCGCTGACAGCTGCTCAGAGCCTGGAGCCGGTCTTTGGATTCTGTCTCTCCTTCTCTCTCTGACACTCCCCTGCTCATGCTGTCTCTCTCTCTCTAAAATAAATAAAATATTTTAAAAATAAATAAATAAAATCACTGCCTTGTTAAAAGTAATTTACAAACCTGTATTTCCATCACTTTCTGAAAATGACACTTGGTGATTGCCAATTACCCACTTATTATTAAATCTAAGAGATTTCTCAGTACTTTTTTGATGTTTGCATTTTTGACAATATTACCTATCGCTTCTTTTCAGAATTATAATTTTCCTGACTGATCCCCACACCTTCATAATTATGGTCATCTACACTGCTGTCAGAGTGATTTTTCTAAACACTAAATTTTATGTTATTTCCCTATTCCAAATCCTAAAATGACTCTCCGTTATACCATTTTTTTTTCTAATATTTTTTATTTATTTCTAGGAGAGAGAGAGAGACAGTGTGAGCAGGGGAGGGTCAGAGAGAGAGGGAGATACAGACTCTGAAATTGGCTCCAGGCTCTGAGCTGGCAGTCAGCACAGAGCCCGACGCGGGGCTCGAACCCACGAACCGCGAGATCATGACCTAAGCGAAAGTCGGACGCTTAACCAACTAAGCAACCCAGGCGCCCCCCCAATTTTTTTAAAGCATAAATTTCTAAACATGGACTACTAGATTCCCCTCCTTGTCTCTCTGAACTCATTTCTAGCTATTCTCCCCTCTTAATCCAAATGCTCCAGATGCTAATATTTATACCCCACAAACTCACCAGATGATCTCCTTTTCCTTTGGGGCTTTACTACTATCTGTAATTCTTACTATTTGGAATCTTCCTTATTTATTGTTTATTCATCCAACTTTCTACTCATTGCTCTTAGTCATGATCAACATAAGACTAATTAAAAGAATAAAAACTACACTCCTAAAATTCTTAGGCTATAAGAATCTGTTACAGTAGGAAAAAAAAGAGGGGGGGGGATACTGAATATTGTGATGCTCTAATCCTAATTAGAGTACTCTGGTATTTTCTGAACACTTAATTTCCAAGTTTCAGGGAAATTTTGAGAACTGACACCATACATTGAGGGGAAGACTAGAGAGTAGAGGTCGAAAATTGTGCATATATGATATTATTAAAGAATGCAAGAATATTTATACAGGCAGTGTGACTACAAACATAAGAAAGAAGAATACGAAAAAGTGTGCAGAATTAATGGTACCTGCTGCCAATTCTTAAAGTTTTATCATGGAGAATTACAAGTAGTAAGAAAGATTATCATCAAAAACCCCTACTGTGCAAATATGGAAATACTGATTCAATGTTAGGAAAAACATTATTATAACAATGGTTTCCCTTAGATGAAAAGAGGCAGTGTACTATTTCTTGTGAAAGCATTTAAGCAGGGATTGGGTGATTCTCCCTTCCCACCTACCTTGTCTGTTAGAGGCTGAGGAAATTATAGAAATGATGCCTTTATTGGTTGGTGATTCATTTATCACTAGCAGTGGCAATTTAAATGTTGGGGCTGACTGACCAACAAACATGTCTTAGTGGAATTCTCTCACATTTTAATAGAATGTGATCCGTGCTAGGATGGAGATAAACAATTTATGACTAATAGTAATTGAGCGAAAAATGAGTCCTTCACAGAAGTCTTAGTGTTAGATCCTATTCCAAAGAGGTTGGACTAACTTCTTTTACCATCTTGAACTCTAGGATTCCTTGTTTTTATAATTCACCTACTTGAACTTTGAATCATATCTTGACAAATTGCATTGTATTTATAAAAGGGTTAGTAGCTATGTTTGCTCTTAAATTAATTGGCATTTTCAAATTTTAAAAAATGATTATCAAAGAAAAGAGAAAGAATATATAAATTGCACAGAGTAGGAATGAAACAGGATATATCAAACCTTGTAGGTATCAAAAAGACAATGCAAGAATGATATAAACAACTCTAATAAATGTACATTAGACAACTGAGATGAAATGGACCTATTCTTTGCAAAGCACAGATTTACCCAATACAAAATAATTTGCACAAATTCATAACTATAAAGGAAACCGAACTCATAATTTAAAAAATTCCTGAAAAAAATTTCTAGGCTCCAATTTATTACTGGAAATTTCTACCAAATATTCAAAGACAAAGACCAGAAAGGAAGACTTAAAACACTCCCCATTTTCAGATGATATGTCTACAGAGGAAATCTAAAGAATATATTGTAAAACTCCGAAAACTAATAAATGAGTCAGCAAGGTTGCAGGATACAAGTTCAATATATAAAATTAGCTGTATTTCTATATACCAACACAGACACCAAAATTAAAAACGTAATACATTGGGGCACCTGGGTGGTTAAGTCCACTGAGCCTGCTTCAGATCCTCTGTCTCTTTTCTCCTTCCCCCTCCCTGGCTCACACTCCTATATGTGCACGTGCTCACTCGCTCTCTCTCTCTCTCTCTCTCTCTCAAAAATAAAAAATAAATGTAATAGCATTTCTAATCCTTAAAAAAACTAAACACTTAGGTGTATATTTTATAAAATATTCTAAGAGGCCAAGGACAAGTCACTCCAAGATTGGCCACTTTGGCAGGAACATTATTTTGCGTTTAAAGCAAACCCAGAAGATTAAGGAAAATTCTTTACTTCCTCCCCCTCAATTGCCTGCTTGTATTATGAAGAGAGCTATTAACAGAGATTCCCCCTTGCCTCGGAAACTCACCTACATAATAGGGCAACCTTTGCTTTCCGAATATCTTCTCCCACTTTCCTGGTAATTTTCCCTCTCCCCTTTGCAACCTCAAACCTCTATCCATCTCCTCAGCTCATGTAAGCATCATGTTGCCTTACTGTTTTTAGAATTTCCATTTCTGTGTTGATTGTCTGTACATTTGCAACAAAACTTGATTTTCTCCTGTTAATCTGCCTCATGTCAATTTGATTCTTGGTCCAGCTAGAAGAACCTTGAACAGCAGAGTAAATCCTTACCCCTCAACAATATGTATAGGACTTTTATGCTGAAAACTACAAAACATTGATGAAAGAAAGAAAAAGAAATCTAAATAATGAAGAGACATACATACTGAGCTTATGGATTGGAAGACTCAACATATGAAGTATGTAACCATCCCCAAATTGACATATGTGCTTCATGAAATTCTTATGACACTAAACAAAATTTTATATATAAATACAATTTATATATTCTATACAAATAAATTCTATATTTATAAACTATATAAAGAGCAAGATTTTTCTAAAAATTAAATTTAAAGACAAAGGAACTAGAAAACATGACTTTGAAGAAGAGGAAATTTAGAAAGAATCACTCTACCCAATTTCAAAATCTATTATGTAGCCAGCTTTAGTTAACAAGACTGTGGTATTGATGGGAGAATAGGTGTGTGGATCAGTAAAACCAAATAAAGAACCCAGAAATAGTTTTACACAAGTACAGCCAATACTTAGCCAGGGTACAAAAACAGTCAAATGAAGAGAGAATGTCTTATCATTCATGACACAGGAATCAGATACTCATAGGGGGAAAATATCTTGACCTAAACCTCACACCTTAAATAAAAATTTAAAACATAAGCCATAAATTTAAGTATACAACATACTACTACACAAGTTTTAGAACAAAAAATAGAAAAAAATCTGAGACTTCAGGCTTTGTACTTTCAGATATGTTATCAAAAGCACTGTCCCTAAAAGCAAAGATCAAAAAATAGGATTATACCAAAATAAAATTAATACATTTGCTCTTTTCCTATTAAGAGTATGAAAAGACCATTTAAAGCCTGGGGGAAATATTTTCCACTTACTTATCTGTGAAGGGACTTAGATCTATATTTACAAAACTTTCAAAACAAGAATTTTAAAAAGTTGAGTTAGAAAATAGGCAAAAGACATGAAGAAATATTTCAGATGGCAAAGAAACATACAAGAATACATTCAACATTACCCACCATGACAAAAATGCAAATTAAAACCATGATTAGGTATTACTCTAGACCAATAAAACAGCAAAAATAAAATAGTTACAATAGCAAATGCTCACAAACAAAGAAGCTAGAAACTGGATCTCTCATGCATTGTTGGTGGTAAAGTAAAATAACACAGCCTTTCTGAAAAATAGTACATCCATGCCATGGGACACGACTCAGTGCCACTAAAAGAAAAAATAACTTACACGTACAATTTTGATCACCACAGTTTAGGCTGAGTGGAAAACAGTCTTAAAAGGTCATATACTGTATGGTTCCATTTACATAACTTTCCCAAAATGACAAACCATAAAAATGGTAACAAAGTAGAAGTTTCCCAAGGCCGGAGAAGGTAGGAGTAAGTATAACTTATAAAGGAGTCGCTCAAGGAAGATCTTTATGAAGATGGAGTATCTTCTAACAAGATGGAATATCTTCATTGTGGTAATGATTACATGAATTTACACATGTAATAAATTTCCATAGAACTTATACAGGCATATTAAACCAATGTCAGTTTCTGTTTTAATATCATACTAGAGTAACATTGAGGGAAATGCATGAAGGGTACACAAGATTTCTCTCTAGTATCTTTGTAACTTCCTATGAATTTATCATTACTTCAAAATTCAAAGTTAAAAAAAATGTATCATTTTCTAGTTTTCAGTGGATGATGTTATTGGGAATTTAACTTCCTTTGTATTTCTTTATTCTATCAAGTAATAATAATAAATTCTCTAAGAAAAGTTTTCCAGACTGTTTCACAAAACAAATGCTCAGTCCAGGATATATTTATTCCCATACAAAAAGGGTTTTAGGGGATACTTTAGAAAATTTTATTGATAATACCAACCTTTTGAAAATTTGCAATGCACAAATTGACTGAATGATGCTTCAAAACAGAAATTGTTTCTTTCCTGATAACTACTTTACTTCGAAATATAGAAAACACTACCCTAACACGTCACTTAAAACACTGAGAGACTCAGATCAAGGACCTGTATGATAATCATTGAAAGACAATGAGAGCTTTCTGAGTTCCATTCACTCAGCTCCAGTCTACAGTAATGAAGTTCTGAGGCTTAAGACAGCTCCTTCCTCACAGTAAGCTTGATTTTTTTTTTTTAACATTATGATACCTGGCCTGCCTTCTCACAGTCTCCCAAAGAAAACAAAAGCTATTCACTATCTTTAATTAATAAAGTCTTTAAAAACATACTAGCTGTTTTCAAGTTGATGTATTACTTTTTTTTTAATGTTGTTTTTTTTTTTTTCTAGGAGAGAGAGAGAGACAGCGTGAGCAGGGGAGGGTCAGAGAGAGAGGGAGTCACAGACTGAAACAGGTTCCAGGCTCTGAGCTGGCAGTCAGCACAGAGCCCGACACGGGGCTCGAACCCACGAACCGCGAGATCATGACCTACGCGAAAGTCGGAGGCTTAACAGACTAAGCCACCCAGGCACCCCTGATGTATTACTTTTGAAACGTCGTGCTGGGATTATTATTTGATATATAGCTGAACTGTCTCCCCTTATCTCTTCCAAAAGTGATTTGTACTTATTCTAACTCTCATTCATAATGTGGATGTTTGTACCTATCTCTTTTACTAGACAAGCAGTGCCTCAATTATTTAGGTTGTATCTTGTTCTTGCTTGTTTATGCTCCAGGGCCACTTATATCAGAGATACCCAATGTTTACCAAGTAAACAAATGGAAAGTGAACGTCAGATATGCAAGTGTTAATTATAATTGTTTAGACTTTATATGATTATTGACAAAGATGGAAGTAATTGTCTAGGTCAGTGGTTTTCAGTGATGTGCTTTACTGCGCTCTCACCCTCCCACTGGGGAACCCTACACTTTGAATTTCATTTTCGCCACAACTGAACACAAATTCCAATACGCTAAAAAGTTTCAGATGGAGCACTGAACTGGATATGATAAACAAACAATATATATAATCTTACAATGAATAATAAAACATATCATAGTATCAAACCATACCCTCTACTTCCCCAAAATTCATCTGTTTACTCAAAAATATGAGAATTCTGCAATAACAAATGAGAGAGGGAAGTCAGGATATAAATAAGTCAACTCAAAACAAAGTCCTAAAGGATGACTAATGTGTTGGGAAATTACAGTCACACATTTATAGAAACCAAAGGACACTGCTATTCACATGGTGATAATATAGAAAGGACTGGGTTTTAATTATTGCTGACTTTTAAAATATTTTTTGACTGTTTTAAAAAAATTCAGTCACAAATACTGATATAACTTGGCTTAATCCACTTTGTTCACTCTTTATTCAATTTTAGTTTCTCAATAAGAACTTCTCTGACTGCCCTATTTGAAGCTACAGCCACCATTCCAAACATTTTTTCCACTTTTATTTTACATTTTGCAAGAGCACTTACCATTAGGAAATACATTGTGCCACTTTACTTATTTTGCTTGTGTTCCTCTGCACCACCAGAGTGACCACCAAACCAATGTAAGCTCTGTGACTGCAGAAAATTTGTCTACATCGTTCACTGCATAATAGTGGTGTTCACATAACAGATGTTCCATAAATATTGCTGAATGAATAAATGCTCATTTAAAATTTTTCTTAGTATCTCCAAGAAACTACATCTGGTAATCAAATGCATACATACCCACTAAACCCTGAGTTCAATACAACTGTATCAATTAAATTCATCAAGAAGATATACAAGAAATTATTTTAATTTAAACACTAATTATTGCCAATGATTAAAAGCCTCATAATATGTGCATATGTCAATAAGGAAATAAAGAAGAAAATAACAGCTCTCTCCTCTCATCAGACAACTTTTTCAAAATTGTGTATTTTTTAGATTAGGGCTTCTCAAATTTAATGCACATATGACTCGCCGAAGAATGTTGTTACAATGCAGCTTATGATTCTGGGGTGGGTACTGAACTCTAACAAAACATTTGTTTGTCCGTGGACCCAGATTTGAGTAGATGAGTTTATTTTTGAACAGTTAAATTGCATATTTATATTATATTTCTAAAAAATGGTATTTAGAGAATGATTTTATTCAGTAAGAAAAATGTGTTTAAAATATTTATAATGACTTTAATAAAACTGTTATTTAGTAATTCAGTATAAGAGTGTGCTATATTATTTATCAAACATCCTTTTACCATGAGGGAACCCGAAGTAAACGATGAACTGTGAGGGATAATGACACAGTGATGTGGGTTCATGGATTATAACAAATCTTCAGTCTGGTAGGGATACTAATAATGAGCAAGGCTGTATGTGTATGGTAGCTCTGATTTGCTGTGACCCTCAAGCTGCTTTCAAAAACAGACTATTAAAAATAAAAAGTAAAATAAAAATGACAACCTACAGAATGAGAAAAAAATCTGCAAATCATCTATTTGATAACAGGTTAATACCTAGAATATACAAATTCCTACAACAGTAAAAGACAATATACTAAAGACATGGGGAAAGGATTTCAACAGACATTCCTCCAAAAAGACACACAAAATGGCTAATAAGTTTAAGAAAAGATGCTTAACATTATTAGTAGGGAAAGGCAAATCAAAACCATAATGAGATTCCACTCTATACACATTAGGATGGCTATAAATAAATAACAAGTTTTGGCTAAGTCCCAGGCCTGCCTCAAGGATTTACTTACACATTTTTCATCCAGGCCTGTTCTTATCACCTCCTTAATATTGCAATTTGCACTTCCTTCATTTACCTTCTCCCTCAGTTTACTCTGTATTTTCTTTTCTTTAAGTTTTTTGTTTTCTGATTTTTTTTTTTTTTTGGGTGAGAGAGAGAGACAGAGAGAGAACAAGCGGGGGAGGGGCAGAGAAAGAGAGAATCTCAGGCAGGCTCCATGCTCATCTCAGTGTGAAGCCCTATGCAGAGCTTGATCACATGACTGTTTAGATCACAACCTGAGCTGAAATCAAGAGTCAGTGGCTCAAGGGACTTAGCACCCAGGTGCCCACTCTGTATTTTCTCATAGTGTTAATAAACTCTGTAATTCACTTTATAAACAAATATGGGGGGAGGAGGAAAGGAGAACATTTTCTGTTTAAATCAAGAATATGACAAAAAGGATTTTTGTCTATTTCATTTACTGATGTAACTAGGTGTCTCCAACACTGCTTGACACATAAATTCTCAATAAATATGGTTAAATTAATTTGCTATTTCTGTTTTCTTGACTTCCCTTGATCATTCTTGACAGGGGTTTTAAATTTTATGTCTTTTCCAACTGTCTCTTACAACTATGTTCTATTCCATTAATTTGCACTATTAGGTAGTTAGTTTCTAATAAGAAAGATTTAAGTCTATAAATTTCCTCTAAGTACTCACTTAGCTAAATGGCACAAGATTTTTAAGCATCGTTTTTATTATTAGTTATTTAAAACATTTTCTTATTTTACTGTTTTGTTTTTGGAGGGAAAGCATAGGTTATTATTAAAAGTGTGTTTCTCCTAACCAATAAGTATTTTTCAGCCTTTGTTTTCCAATAGATTTCCAACCTAATTAAAAAGATATAGTCTATGTCACTTCAATCCATTTAAACAGCTGCAATTTCTTTAATGTTTAATAATATAATCTCTCTTTTTTTTGTAAGTATTCTGTGTGTGTTTGCAAAGAATCGGTATCTCCAGATGGTAAATACAGTGTAACATTTAGCCATTAGGTTCAGATTATTTATTAATTATGTTGATTAAATATCCAGCATCCTTACTAATTATGGTGCAGAATTAAATTATTTCCACTATGCCTGAGACACTCTTAATTGTGAATGGACAATTAATATGCTAACTGGAGTATATGTAAAACAAAAAATAAGGTTGCTTTCCAAAGGTGCACCTATATCAGAGGCAAAGATACACTCAGATAAGACTTTCAAGTTTTCAGAGTTGTAAATCACTTTCTTCTTTGACCATGTCCCATATTTTAGACATGTTATTTACGTAATAAAGCCAAAAATAACATTTTCATTTTTCTGCCAGATTTTATTTGCAGAGTCTATACTAATCTACAGAAAATTAAAGTAGCAAGTACTTTTGTTTTATAAAGGGTTATTTTATAAAATAACATAAAATATTATATTATCAGAGATAACCCATTCCTGTAAAAAGAGTTTGTAAATTCCTCCCACTATTCCTTCATGGTATATTTCTACTTAATGATACGTTGGAAGTTTTCTCAGAGTCATGGTATTTGATCAGTCTTTACCTAGAATTCTCAAGAAAGCAAAAATTAAAAACCTCAAATACTGTGGAACTTAAGGCTAAATTTTTGACTGTCAAATTTCTTGAAATCAGTTGCTGTGGTAATTGTCAAGATATTTTCTTCCTATTCTCCTAGGTCTAATTAAAGCATCAAAGTTTACATTGTACACAGAATAACTCTAATTGATATAGCATATTTTAGACACTATAAATAAGACATTTAATACTATAAAATAGGAATATAGGTGATTTTTTTTAAATTTTATTTTTGAGAGAGATAGAGAGTGTGACCAGGGGAGGGGTAGAAAGGGAGGGGGGACATGAATTCTGAAGCAGGCTCTTAACTCACAAACTGTGAGTTTATGTCCTGAGCCAAAGCCAAATGCCTAACCCACTGACCCACCTAGGTGCCCCTCAGTGAATTTTTAAAACAACTGTCTTAGTAGGGAGAGTATGAAACTCTTGATCTCAAGGTTGTGAGTTCTGGCCCCACCTCATGCTAAAAAAAACCTTATATAACCTTAAAAAAATACATAATAGGGGCACTTGGGTGGCTCAGTTGATTAAGCGTCCAACTTGGTCTTGGCTCAGGTCATGAGCTCAGAGGCTCCCTGCTGATGGTGCAGAGCCTGCTTGGGATTCTCTCTTTTTCTCTGTCTCTCTCAAAATAAATAAACTTTAAAAAATATATAGTAAAAATAAACAACGCTGTTTAAAAAAATCATACCCATGGGGGTGCCTGTATGATTCAGTAGGCCAAGTAAGCATCAGACTTCCAACTTGGACTCAGGTCATGATCTCTGAGTTTGTGAGTTTGAGTCCCACATCAGAGGGTAGGATCCATTGTTTCCCTCCCCCTCACTTTTTTTTTTCTCTCTCAAAAATAATTATTTAAAAAATCATATTAATGTATGAGAACCAATATCAAAATGTGGGTTTCTTCTTAGGGTTTGGTCTGACTTTTTGTTGTCACTGATTATTTCTAATGAACTGAAAATGCTGGATTTTTTTTCAATATGCTATCATATCTGGAAGCAATTCAGCTGTCTTGCTCCGATATCACTGATATAAGTAGCCCCACTCAAAACTTTAACAAGAGTGATTTTGCAATCAGGTCACAAAAAAGCACCTTCTGGTACAACTTTCCTTGCAAAGTCCTATCATTACTTTTACTTCTATTTTCATATGAAAGAAATACCAATATTATACTATGTGAAATAGGTCAGAGAAAGACAAACACCATATGATTTCATTTATATGTGGAATCTAAAAAGCAAATGAATAAACAAACAGAAAGCAGAATCAAACCTATAAATACAGAGAAAAGACTCATGGTTGACAGAGGGGAGGAGGGGTGGGGGATGGGTAAAATGGGTGAAGCGGAGTGGGAGACAGAGGCTTCCAATTACAAACTGAATAAATCATGGGGATGAAAAATACAGCATACAGAATGTAGTCAGTGGTATGGTAACAGCATTGTTTGATGACAGACAGTACTATACTAGTAGTGAGCATGGCGTAATGTACTGAGTTGCTGAATCACTCTATTGTGCACCTGAAACTAATGTAACATTGTGTGCCAACTATACAAAATCAATAAATTCCAAGACAGTAAGTTCCCAGGTTTTCAGACTCTCTGAATGCATGAGTATCCTTTCCTAAATACAGATAAAGCATTTCTAAAAATATTTATAAACTTAAAACATAAATACAAAGAGTTCAGGGAAAATTTAACCATAAATAAATTATACTTTAAATATTTAAAAACTACTGGGGTGCCTGGGTGGCTCGGTTGGTTAAGCGTCCAACTTCTGCTCAGGTCATGATCTCACGGTTCATGGGTTCGAGCCCTGCGTCCGGCTCTGTGCTGACAGCCAGCTCAGAGCCTGGAGCCTGCTTCAGATTCTGTGTCTCCCTCTCTCTCTGACCCTCCCTTGTTCACGTGGCCTCTCTCTCTCAGAAATAAATAAAACATTTAACAATTTTTTAAATAAATATTTAAAAATTGCATTAAATTTTATCTTGAGAAAGAGATACATTTGCAACATGACTAAAAAAATTCAAAAGCAAAATGTCTGTTCTATTTGATAACCTAATAGAGTTCTGTGATAGTGAAATGAAAATGACAATGAAGATGCAGAAAGTAATTAAGTATGCAGAAAATATTTATAAGGTAAAGATTAATATGGAATTCAAGATTCACCAAATAGTTTTGCTTGGTTCATCTGTGATAATAACAGGTATTGTAAGAAACAATCCACAACTAAAAAAAGTTACATGATGGGGCGCCTGGGTGGCTCAGTCGGTTAGGTGTCTGACTTTGGCTCGGGTCATGATCTCACAGTTTGTGGGTTCAAGCCCCGCATTGGGCTCTGTGCTGACAGCTAGCTCAGAGCCTGGAGCCTGCTTCAGATTCTGTGTCTCCCTCTCTCTCTGACCCTCTCACTGCTCACACTGTCTCTCTCTCTCTCTCTCAGAAATAAATAAAACATTTAAAAAAAAAAAACAGTTACATGATATAAATAGTACTTCTACATCTACAACTTTTTTATATGTATTTTTAAGATTCAGTTTTACACAGAGGTGGAATGGTAGCTGGGGCAAAGCAGTGAATCATAAAGCACCTGATTTTAGGGCCAATTTGGACAACATCAGTCTTAAAAAACTTTGACAAAATCTTAACCATGTCTGTTGACAGCTTCATCTATGTAATGCACCAATAATATCTGTCCCACTTACCCCGCAGGGTTTCTAGGAAGATCAGGTAGATAGAGATTAGTAGATAAAAGGGCTTTGAAATATAAAAGTTCTATATAAAAGTGAGCTCCTAGGACACTGAGGTAGTTCTAGATATTCCAGATTTGGTTCGAAAAAAAAAAAAAAAAAGGCTCAAACTATAATATTCTTGCTCAGAAATTATTACTAGTAAGTAGAATAATTTGTCAATCTTCATTTTGACAGTCAGTATTCACCTCATTTGCAATGAAATGAGGTAATAACTAGACTGTATTGCACACTTTACAGACTTACCCAAATGAGCATATATATGGCCCATTTAGCTAAGGGTATTTTAATAGGTGCTGTTTATTATGAGTTGACCTCCTACAATATCATATAACTGATAATGCATATCCTATAGAAGATCACTTTGTCTAATATATTATTTCGATATTTATTTTTTTGGTTTGTTATTTTTTTAACAGTTTATCACATCTCATAATACATAAAGGAATGGCAATTCTCTAAAATGTATCAAAGCATAGAGGCCTGGCAACCTGGCATGAATTGGCTTCGATCGATGCTTTCCTTGTCTTTCTTCCAAAACTTGCTTTCCCATGAAAAATACTTGTTTCCATTCTGCTTGTCTTTGAAGATACCTGTTTCCCAATTTATTGCCAATTACCTCAAACACACGAAGCCACCAACTTGTTTTATTTTTTTAATGTTTGTTTATTTGTGAGAGAGAGAGAGAGCATGAGTGGGAGAGGGGCAGAGAGAGAGGGGGACAGAAGATCCAAAGCAGGATCTGTGCTGACATCAGTGAGCCTCATGAGGGGCTTGAACTCATGAATGGTGAGATAATGACCTGAGCTGAAGTTGGACACTTAACCGACTGAGCCTCCTAAGTGCCCCCACAAACTCGTTTTAATGTTTTTGTTTGTTTGCTTTTTATTTATTTTTGAAAAAGAGAGCAAATGGGAGAGGGGCAGAGAGAAAGAGAGACACAGAATCTGAAGCAGGCTCCAGACTCCGAGCTGTCAGCACAGAGCCTGATGCGGGGATCCAACCCACAAACCATGAGATTATGACCTGAGCTGAAGTCGGACGCTTAACCGACGGAGCCCCCTAGGCGCCCCTCAACAACTTGTTTTAAATGAATTACAGTTCTAAATTAAGTACTGAGAAAAAGAAAGAAATGTATTTAAATAGGTCAGTCACCTCACCTGCTCTGGTTGCAGAGCCAAATGCACTTTTCATATGTTTCAACAGTTAACACACCACAGACAGTGTGAGGTTCTACGTAGGAGATAAAGGCAAAAGTAAGGAAACAGAAAACTTCCACTTACTGCAAACGAAAGGGGACTCATCTGAATTATCAGCGCAATCGTTCACAAAATCACACAGCTTGTCCTTTGCAATGCAGTGCCTGTTTGCACACATGAATTCTTGAGCGGTACACTTTCTGGCAGGGCTAAGTAGCGGGGAGCAATCTTGAAAAGAAATGTCATCCACTGCTACATCTCCCATGTAACTGACACCACGCTTTGCCCTAAAGACAATCTAAAAACAAAACAAAACAAAAACAGGAAGAAAGCCAATTTCAGTCGAGCTGTCCCAAGAATTCAAAATTCAAGGCAAACATTCAATACAGAATATCAGGCTTGAATCTCAAAACACTACTCCCATAACGACACTGACCCAGGAAGTCTGAGAGTCATCTGATATCCGTGCCACCCTCAACACCCACGAGTGTGAGAATGGAAACACCACTCCCTCGTGTTTAGATTTTTAGGAAAGGTGGCACGGAAAACCTGTAGAAGTCACGAAGCCACCCACTGCTGCCTCTGTGGTTCTCTGATCCAAAATAAGACCTGCTCATTTCTTACAGCCTCCGTGCACATGGGGAGGCGGCCAATCAGGGGACAGAGCACATCAGGAGAATGAAGATGAGAACACATCCTCTGTTGTGCCCAATTCTCGCCACTCCTCAGATCTGTCCGTCCCAACTATGTGAAAGCAAAGATATCAAAGTTTTTTTTTTTAATTGCCCACATCTCTGAAATTATAAGGATGTGGATTTGCCTTTGATTAATGTATGTGGTGGACAAAATCCTTATGTGTTCCACTGTTTGACAGCAAGCTTCCATTGATACGGACTCCAAAATAATTAGAAATGATTAGACATAATTACAGGAGTTGCTAAAATGTTTAGAAATCCCACCTTCAGTTTGTGATATGATCACTGCTTAGAAGAACAATGAACACTGTTTCATGGAACATAAATAGTCACAAACTGTTGAGTTTCAAATTTCTGAGGGAGATTAATTCAGAGTACTTGATTATATTTCTCTGCATGCCAAATATCTCTTTGTGTGTTAAGATAATAAGTATTCACATATTTTATTATTTTTTTAATGTTTATTTTTTGTGAGAGAGAGGAAGACATAGTAGGAAAGGGGGAGGGACAGAGAGAGAGGGAGACACAGAATCTGAGGCAGGCTCCAAGCTCTGAGCTGTCAGCACAGAGCCCAACATGGGGCTTGAACTCACATACTGTGGGAACATGACCTGAGCCAAAGTCAGATGCTTAACCAGCTGAGCCACCCATGTGTCCCAGAAGTATTCATATATTTTTTAAAAATTTAGAACAATTAGAAATGAGTCAACAAGGAATAAAGATTTACCTCAGTGATTTAATACAACTATTTATTGTGCAAACTCAAAAACACCTTTTGACCAAATCTAAACAATCATTTTTCTTGAAAGAATTATCATTTTTCCCTAAGATGTGTTATGCTCTTATGTGACTGTATGAAAGCCTATGTGTTTTCCTTTTAAGACGATTGATAGAATAATTGAAAAAATTGTCTTTCAAATTATCAACACACAAAAAATAAAAATGCAATTTTAAAAATTTATATGGCAAATTTACATGAATTGTTCTTCATAACAGATGTGCTGGAAAAGAAAAATAGATTTGATAGGTTGAGAGGTTGGAAACCATTAAAAAGAGATGAAACTGGAAAAAATAATAAGGACTAGATGTTTTTATAAGGAAATGCTGATAGACAAATGGAAAAGGATTTTCTATTGTCTGGATACATATAAACATTTAAATATGTGACACAATGTTCTGTAAATAAGAAATCAGATAATAAATGTTCTCTTATTAATTTTTTATGTTCAGTCCTACAGACTGAATCTCAAGTGTCTGCCATGTCCAAATGATCAAGTCATTGCTTATGATCCCAATGGTCTGTAAAACTTGAATATTGAGTCTATAGACCTGAATATTGATCACACTTTTCAAAAGAGTAATTATATTTTTTTTCAGTAGAATAATAGCAGGGTCAACTATCTTGGAAAATCTAGGAAGCAATACGGCATAACAGTTGGATTATGGACTCGTAGATAAATTGTCTATGTTTAAAGCCTATATAAGCCATTTTGTAATATACAACTAGAATGAGTTTCCTAATGTATAGGTCTTTCTGTATTCTAATTTATAAAATGGAGATAGTGATTACGTAATTGTTGTAAAAACTAAAAGAATAAACATTTCAGAGTCATGGTATAGTACTTAACACTTATTAAGTGTTACATGAATGTTCTAGTTATATACACAACATTTTAAATAAATACTCTGTTTAAGTTTGAGAGCTCCCAAATCAAACTCTGAAAACCACCCAGTGCTGATTCAGCATATAACTTAAAAAGTATCTTCTACTTTTACTCAATGGTTAGAGGTATTCGTCTTTCTGAGGCGAAGGGGAATCATATTGTAAAAATGAAAGAATCATGACCAGTATGCTTGACTCATCGCTCTACCTCCAGTGCATAGGAATGAGCTTTGCCCATGGTAGGTGCTTAATAAGTATGAATTGAAGGAATGAGTGAATCACAAAAAACATCAAATATTCACAAGCCATTAATAACTAATTTTAAGATTCAAACAACATAGGCATATTTCTTCTCAAATTTCAATATACCAAAAAGCAAATTTCAGAAAGGCTAAATTAATAATTAATTCTTTCTGCTGAAATTCCCTTTAATGTTATTTTGAACATGATTTTACTAGACAAACATTCTGCTTGCACAGAACTAGGTAAGAATTCATTCCCTGAGGTAGAGCCTATGTCTGGCAGCAGCAAAACCTTCTACATGTTCTTGCTGAGGATTCTTCTACCCTCAGTTAAAATATCTTGGAGACTGAACAGATGGAATCATTTTAATATTAAATTTCACATTGTGTAATATGAAACTGTGGTCCAATAATTACATCTTTAGGGTGAACTTAATTTGTGTCAATTTTCTAAATTAACTACAAATGATTCATAAGAAAACTGGACTCCAGTGAGAGGTCAAAAATATATGGAATTTATGGGGTACTTGGATGGCTGAGTCAATTAACAGTTTGACTTTGGCTTAGTTCATCATCTCATGGTTCATGGGTTCGAGCCCTGCATTGGGCTTTGCACTGAGTGGAGTAACTGCCTGAGATTCCCTCTCTCTCCCTCTCTCTCTCTCTCTCTCTCTCTCTTTGCCCCTCCCCCACTTGCACTGTCTCAAAATAAATAAACTTTAAAAAATATATAGGGAATTTATAACACCTGCCATTCCAAGAAATTGGGGACAATGTTGCATCAATGCCTTTAGACAGCTGCAGCTAGCCTGGGCTTCCGCTGGAAGTGAGCAAGGCCAATCTATCAGACACAGCACATGACTGTACTTACTGACTATTCACAGGAGAACTGTGAGATTAATTCATGAGATTAAGCTTTGTGCAGTTAAGATTAAGAAAATGTTCCCAGCATAAATACCTGTGAATTCTCACTCTCCAGATCCAGATCTTAAAAATCTTAATAGCTAAGCTTCATCTTCCAAGAAAACCCATCTTCTGCCCTCCCCCCCAACACACATCCATGAGCTCTTATTTTCTTGATAATCCATAAAAAACAAAACCCATACCAAATACCTTGGCAAGTAATTATCTTCAGTTCAAGCATTTTAATCTATGTTCTACTTGTTCTTTTTTTAATTATTAAATACATATACGTCTTATCCTCCTAATATTATCGTAATCTCCATGAAGACAAATACAGCATCACACAATTTCCTCCCCAAAATATTTTTGAATTATGTAAATCTATTATCTCTAATAAGGTTCAACAACATAATGTGCTTTCAAATGCCTCTTTTTAATTAAGTTTCAAATAAATTTACATAATTGCTCCACAATTCTCTGAAAATATATTTGTTAGGGGAGGTGTTCTTTATATGAGGTAGGCTGATTATGAAGTGGAGCGTGGTTGGCATTCAATATTCCTAGAATACGGGTGTCTAACTAGGAGGAATTAGGACATCTGGAACTTCAAATTCCTCCTGGAAATGCAGGCAGGCATTCATCCAACACATCAGGAAGAGCATGGGAGGGCAAGAAAGCCATGAGCGGAGGAAATAAAGTAGGATTAGAAAAAAAGTCAGCAGAACTTCATCATCCAACTACTTGGATTACAAACCTGTATATGTGATTGAACGCCTAAAAACACTTCTACTTTTTTCCACTGTGCACCCTGCTGTCCACTTTGAGCCCACAATTTAGAAGTAACATTGTCTTTCTTGCTGAGTACCTACAGAGATAAATCAAGTAAGAGGTATTACAATATTGTCTTGATAAATGTTAAACACTTAGAATTTTCCCAGTGATTTTTTTTAAAATTTTTAATATCAACATGAATTCCCTTAGAGAAAAGTAGGGGATGCTTTTCATTAGATGTCTTTGTTTTGCATACAGCAACATGTCTCAAGGGTACCACACAAGCTCTGTGTAATAAAAGTGTACATGAATGTCTGTCAGTCAAGTCCAAAGGCTCTGGGCAACATTCAATTAAGAGCTCTTAAATACATTAGCTTTTAAAAACCTGATGGCAGTAACAATTGGAATTTTATATATTAAATAATATTCGTGGTGTCGAATGAAAAGCACTTACTACTTACTAAAGCGCATTTTTCAGGATGACTTTACTTCCTTATCCTCTTAGGTTCAATGGGCACAGTGGTGTTTTAGTGGGAGCCCATTCAATATTTTTAACAGCACACGTAGGCGGTATGAGTGGGCACTGACTCATGCTGTGATGGTAAGAGCTCCCTACCCAACAGCCTTGAAACCTCAAATTCTCCTTGGTACTATATCCTTATTCTAAAGGGAAATTCAGATTTGTCTCAGCAGATGAATTATCAGGGCTCTCCTAGAATGCTACAAAATGAGCCAACAAGAGAGTAAGTGAAGAGAACCAGGGATGTGCTGAACAATTCCACATTTTAAAGTAAATGACTTAGAAGGCTAATTTAATTATTTCACAACATTCTTTTTTAAACCACAGTGTGTACAACCAAAAGAATCATTCTGGTAAAGGGTTTGTGAAGGTTTTGCCTTTTGAAAGTGGAGGTAACCTTTAATGGTTTCATTATCACTTTATGTATAATTAAATTCAAGCAGCTATTTTTATTGGAGTATAATTAACAAACTGTTATAGAAGTAGAGTTTCCAGACCTTTTAGAATTTCTAATATGAGACTAACAAAAATATCACCAAAGTTTTGCTATATATATAATTTCAGTTAAAGCAACATGTTACCAAGGTCAAGAAAATACAATTTCTAAAAAAATAAAAATCATTTTTGATGAATACTTTAAAAATTTTTTTAATGTTTTATTTATTTCTGGGAAAGAGACAGGCAGCGTGAGCAGGGGAGGGTCAGAGAGAGAGGGAGACACAGAATCTGAAGCAGGCTCCAGGCTCTGAGCTAGCTATCAGCACAGAGCCCGACGCGGGGCTCGAACCCACGAACCATGAGATCATGACCTGAGCCGAAGTCGGACACTTAACCGACTGAGCCACCCAGGCACCCCTTGATGAATACTTGTAAAAAGTATGGGAAACAGATCTTTATACGAATAGCACTCTGTATACAAATCACTAAGACAAATGTTTCTATGCACAAAAATAACATCACACATATTAT
Source organism: Crocuta crocuta (assembly GCF_008692635.1). Taxonomy (NCBI): domain Eukaryota; kingdom Metazoa; phylum Chordata; class Mammalia; order Carnivora; family Hyaenidae; genus Crocuta; species Crocuta crocuta. Next base: position 6,904,536 of record NW_027531522.1, read on the forward strand.
TTTAATTATTTTATAACAATTACTTATAACATTTTAATATTTTATATTTTTTCACATACTAATACAAACTCATACCTGAAAAAAAGAATTTGTCATTTAATTAATCTTAATCATAAAATACGAGTTAAATAATTCTCATTTTTCTAATGAAAACCCTGCAGTAAGTTGTATTGATTGTTTTGCAAAACTCATTTTTAAAAAGTCAATGTAAAAGAATAGATAAGTTGTGACTTTAATTCATAAGACTCCTGAATGCTTTTATATTATTAAACATGCACATACTTATATACAAACAAGTTTACTTCTAAATCATTACTAATAAGGAGTCTTACCTATAATGAACAAGATAATTCTTCTACATTTTTTAACATTTTATTTATTTTTGCGAGACAGAGAGAAACAAAGCGTGAGCAGGAGAGGGTCAGAGAGAGAGGGAGACAGAATCCGAAGCAGGCTCCAGGCTCTGAGCTAGCTGTCAGTAGAGAGCCCAATATGGGGCTTGAACCCACAAACCGTAAGACCATGACTGGAGCCAAAGTCGGACACTTAACCACCTGAGCCATCCAGGCACCCCCAACAAGGTAATTCTTCTGAAACCGATATACAAATCGATTATATTTCCAGCTAAATAAGCAAACAATAAAAACTACTTGTATCTGTGAAATATGTTTATCTAAAACTTATTTGGGGGGGCGCCTGGGTGGCTTAGTCGGTTGAGCATCCGACTTTCGCTTAGGTCATGATCTCGCGGTTCGTGGGTTCGAGCCCCGCGTCGGGCTCTGTGCTGACTGCCAGCTCAGAGCCTGGAGCCTATTTCAGAGTCTGTGTCTCCCTCTCTCTCTGACCCTCCCCTGCTCACGCTGTCTCTCTCTCTCTCTCTCCTAGAAATAAAATAAAAATGTTTAAAAAATAAAAAATAACTTATTTGGGAAAATAAATGTTTAATATAGTCGGGAAAATCTTAGATTAATACAGTGATAAAATGGAGAGCCAAAGCACCTAATATTAACATTACAATCAAGGTATGGAGAAAGAAGTGGCTAAGCAGCGGGTCTGCAGTCTGTTTCTCTCTCTTTATTGGGGAGCCTGTTACCTAACCGTAAACTCTTGGCAAATATGCTAAACATGGACTTCTTGGCAAACAAAATGATTGTATTTGACAAGGGGAGGCCCTTTTCTGTGCCTGCTTTTAGTAAGATATCCCTGGTCTAAAACTGCTCTTGGTAAACAATTCTAGAATTCTGGGATTTATCTTTCAGACACGGTTTCCTGGAAAATGCTGCATCAGCTATGAAACAGTACAAATGGAGAGGTTTAAAAATGGAGTTGGCTTGTTTTGTATAATGATGCAACTCTACATATTACTTAAAACCTCATATATTCTATAAGGCACGCCCTCTATGGGAAAACAGGATCTAGGGACGTGCACTGAGATTCTCTGTTTTGCTTGTATAACTTGGTCTTCTAAAAGAAACCACAACCTTCTGGAAAAACGGTTAACTCCAGGAATGGAACAGAATAAAAATAATGTAAGTCTGGAACATCTTCTTAGACAGACAGGAAGAAAATGCTCAAAGACTGATGAGCTTGTCAAAGAGACACAGAAGTCAGCTTAAAGAGTATCCTATGAGCAAATCTGCGGCAAGTTAACAATCAATAAATAATAATAATAATACATGATAATAAACTGAATACAAAAGGAGCCCATGAGTCCACGCTGATGTGAATCCAAAAATGGAGAGATAAATGGAGAAGTAATTTTGTTGGTGGTGGCAGCGATGATGGTGTTTTTTACAAAAGAAAACCAATGTCCAAATGTGAACAGAATAATGTTCTGTTAAAAAAAATCACAACTGAGCCATCATCATAGTAAAATTAATTCCAGCAAGAAATACCAAAGGATGAAAAACTAACAAGTAAAACTGACTTAAGAACAGTATTTTACACACCATCAAAATTTCTCTTCACAAAATATTTATTGATAACACAGGGAATAAAAACAATGAGACCTGTAGATATCATATACTACCATTAGGATGCAATTAAAAGAACACAATATTGATGATATTAAAACAAATATACACATTTAACATTAAACAAATCTAAAATGAGTGGATTCTACATACTGGATTAGATTATATTTTAAAACATCAGGGCAATAACAGCTTAGAGAAGAATAAAGAATTATTCCACTTTGAAAAGCACTAGAAAGAAATAGCTGGGTTTGATAAGTGATCCCATATGGATTTTTTTCCTATAAAAGATGGTGCTGGTACAATGGGCAAAAAGATAGGAACTCTGAGTGACGTTATATTGCAGTTGTCTGTGAGATTATTGAAACTCTTTGAAACAGACGAAATAGTAATTCTGAACAGTTTTTTCACAAAGACAAAATTTGAAAGAAGACAACTGGGAAATGTAGCAGCATTACCATCACTAAGAAGAGTGCACATTCCAACATCACCAATGTGTGTCTAATTCATTTGCACTATTCTCAGAACATTGGTATTCTTAGAACACTGATACTAAAATTTACATGAAACATTTCAAGTACAAAACTATATGACACAGAGGCTATAACCTCCTAGTAAAGATAATAACCATAAATCAAACAGTGAAACCAATATCCTACTAGCCTTTCAGGTCCCATTCTGCTAAAGCTCTTTTTTTTTGATCAATCATATCGAAATGAGTAAGGTTTTGACAATTACCCATTTTCTCTTATTAGCAAGCCATATTGTAATAACACTTGATTGTACAGTATGAATTTTGATACAGGAGATTTAAAAAGTGCAATTGCTTAATACCTGGAGAGAACCAACCGTCGCTCCATTCATATGAGTCCAGAACACCAGAGTACATTTCGGTCCCATGCGTGAAATAACAGGAGTGAGTAGATCAGCTGTGTCACCAAATTTTCCATTTGAGCTATCAGCATAGAGATACCAGCCATCTGTGGTATTTCTGGGGGAAAGTACAAAGCATTTATCAGATTAAAAAAAAAAAGAAAGAATCATAGAGTTCATCATTTTTTGGGTACACTTTATATAGTCCATCACTGACCACAATTTATTGTTCTGTAATTTTTCCTAAAGCATAATAATGTTTTATAAAAAGCATAATAACTCATAATCCTCAATAGAAATATTATTCTACTGCCTCTTACTTGTAGCCAAGAGACTGCCACAGTCTGTTCATTCAGGACGCTCCATGTGACCCCTTTCTGGGCACTGGGACTAAGGTCTCAGGCCTTAGCTTCAACTCATCCCAGAGACGTTGGGAGAGAAAGTGGGAATTCTTTCCTCCCACCCAGATGAGGTTTGCCTCCTTGGATGCCTTTTGGAAGGAGTGTATTCAATGTTCACTTAAGATATAGCCTACTTGGGGGCACCTGGGTGGCTCAGTGAGTTGAGCATCTAAGTGACTACGGCCCACGAGTGGTTCACAAGTTCAAATCCCACCTCGGGCTCTGTGCTGAAAACTGGGAGCCCAGAGCCTGGAGCCTCTTGAGATTCTGTGTCTCCCTCTCTCCTGGAGGGAAACCAGGAGGTGGGACTTGGGAGTGGGCTAATATAAGCTGCCTCAGCCACTATCTACTGCCACCAGTTGCCCAGAGGTCCCCACATCTGTTTCCATGAGAGATCATGGGAGGAAGGGAATTTATTTGGGAACATTTTAAAGAAATCTTTTGTGCCCCATGGGCCTCCTTCATCAAGGGAGTATGTTGCAGAAATTTAACATCTGTGTGGGGCTGACTTGGGTGCAAGAGAGATTTAAACCCAGGCATGAACTTAGTTTCAACTACTACCTGATAAATCTATTTTTCTTTATTTTCTTTTTTGGCACAGAAGCTAGTAATCTAGGACTTACAGGTGAACCACCTTATGTGAATATTTTTTGTACATAGTTTACTTGGGTTAGTACGATACATTCTATTTAAATTCCTTGAACATTGTGGATCCCCCTAATGTGTATGAATGACTAAGGCTTTGTAAATTAAGGGATGGTGGTGAATAAGCTTATTTGATGGCTCAAAGAAGTTAAAAAAAGAAAAAATAATTATTCTACAATTTTGATTGTGGGTATCTGTATCAGTTGGTACAATGTGCACAAATTACGCTAAAGGCTGAGTTTACCAAGTGTAATCTGTAATACTTTGGTTGTGTGGGTTTTGTTTTTTTTTTTACAATAACGTGGTCAGCTTTGTATAGTGTATTTTCTTTTTTTAACATTTAATTTTTTATTGCAGTATAATTGGCATACAATGTTATATTAGTTTCAGATATACCACACACTGATTTGATGATTCTATACATTACTCAGTGCTCAGCACGATAAAGGTAGTCACCATGTGTCACCATATATTATTAAAACATTATTGACGATAGTCCCTAAGTTGTACTTTTCACTTTGCGACTTATTTACTTTATAACTGGAAGCTTAAAGTTTGTACTTCTTGGGGCGCCTGGGTGGCTCAGTCGGTTAAGCGTCTGACCGGCTCAGGTCATGATCTCGTAGTTCATGAGTCCGATCCCCACGTCGGGCTCTGTACTGACAGCTCAGAGCCTGGAGCCTGCTTCAGATTCTGTATCGCCCTCTCTCCCTGACCTACCCCTGCTCATGCTGTCTCTTTCTCTCTCGCACACACAAATTTAAAAAGAAATTTTTTAAAGGACTGAATATGTTTAGAAGAGGCACCCAAAGAAGAAAAATATATATAAAAAATTAAAGCATGGAAAATAGAAAGGAAACTGGCCTGGGGTTCTACTTACAGGTCTAAAAGGCTTTCCAAGTCTCAAATTTAGTCTCTATTAATTTAGGGCAGTTTTATTTAAATATATTTTAATAAGCTTGTAGATAATTTTTAAAATGTATCTTTCCCTCCCTAGCTCCAAATCAAAGAAGAAAAATCAGAATGAAACAATTAAATATCAATGTAATCTTGCCACAAAATACAGAGTTTATGCCCCCACTTTAAAAATCAATTCCAGGGTGCCTGGGCGGCTTAGTGGGTTAAGCGTCCGACTTTCGCTTAGGTCATGATCTCGCGGTTTGTGGGTTCGAGCCCCACGTCGGGCTCTGTGCCGACTGCCAGCTCAGAGCCTGGAGCCTGTTTCAGAGTCTGTGTCTCCCTCTCTCTCTGACCCTCCCCTGCTCACGCTGTCTCTTTCTCTCCTAGAAATAAAAAATAAAAAATAAAAAATAAATTCCAGAAAGAGAATAAAATATCAACAACACCTAGGTAATATGCAGACTTCTGAGGTATTAAGTGAAGAGGTGATTTCTCACAGTTTGGGCATTCTGGCACTCTTTGATTGATTAGATTTCTTACCACTTTCTCACCTACAGATTATGCTAGATGCTATAAAATGTAAATTTGCTAATTATTAAAACCTTTTTTATTTTAAAAGTTTTATCCTTTTTTTTTTTAGGAAGGAAATGTGAATCCCTAGTAACAAATGGATGGAGAAGACATAAGCGTCCATTAAGTCAGCACATAGTTGTTGAGTGTATCTTTGAAGTCTTGCCTGCTAGAGTCAATGGGAACTTGATGGCGAGCAAAGCCCACAAAAGAGTTTGGTCTCTGGCCTCATCATTTACTGGGTAGACAACATTAGGCACGTTAGTTAATCCTGCTGAGCATGTTAGTTTCTTCATTTATGAAAGGTTCCATGTATGGTCTTAATAAAAATTAGAAATAAAATAAGGGAACATTTAAAACAGTACCTGGCCCCTCCTATGCATTTAATAAAATGACAGTTGTGATTTGTGATTATGTTTACGTCATTAGTTGCTGCTAACAGAATAAAGAATTTAATGTCCCAAAAACCACAGAGGGTATGAATTAAGATTCTTTTTAAGAGGCAGGACTGGGGCGCCTGGGTGGCTTAGTCGGTTAAGCGTCCGACTTTCGCTTAGGTCATGATCTCACGGTTCGTGGGTTCGAGCCCCGCGTCGGGCTCTGTGCTGACTGCCAGCTCAGAGCCTGGAGCCTATTTCAGAGTCTGTGATTCCCTCTCTCTCTGACCCTCCCCTGCTCACGCTGTCTCTCTCTCTTTCTCCTAGAAATAAATAAAACATTAAAAAAAAAAATTTAAAAAAAAAAAGAGGCAGGACTATTCATTTGAATTATGTCTCAATAAGTAAGTACCTCCAGTTTTGTTCCTTGTGTGTTTAATATGCCAAGATCCTGAAGATAACAAGAACAGAAATGAATATATAATTTATTTATAGATTTGGTGAAATCCAGATCTATAACAATCCAGAACAATTCCCACCAACATTTCTTCCCAGAAATTGACAAATAGATTCTAAGCTTCATATAGAAATCCAAACTACTAAAAATAGCCAATTTTAATGTACAGAAAAACAAAGTTAGAGCATTTAACAGATCAATTCATTATAAATGTAGAATAATCAAGACAGAGTGGTACTTAAGAAAAGATGGGGAAATGGACCAGATAAATGGACAAAATAGTCCTGAAACCAATTCACATGTATTTGTGCACCTGATTTTGAAAAGTCTGGTTCTTCAGAGCATTGAAGGAAAAGACAATCTTTTCAATGTGGACTGAATAAGCTAGCTAGCGGGAGAGGGGCAAGATGGCGGAGAAGTAAGGAGCTCCGTACTTGCACTCGCGCCCATACATCACACAGAAAAGATCTGAAGCCATTGGAAACCTTACAAAACCTGAGAGATTGGGAGACAAAANGCCTCAGAGTTCCAAAAAAAAAAATAAATAAATAATAAGCTAGCTAGCAATGTGGGGGGAAATAAACAAAACTTTCCCCTACTTCACAGTCTTAAAAAATAATAAATTCCAGGTAGATTGTATCTGGAGCGTAGAGAGTAGAACAATAAAGCTTCTCTATAATAACCTAATAGGGGCTCCTGAGTGGCTCAGTCGGTTAATCATCCAACTTTGGCTCAGCTCATGATGTCACAGTCTGTGAATTCGAGCCCCGCATCAGGTTCTGTGGTGACAGCTCAGAGTCTGGAGCCTGCTTCAGATTCTGTGTCTCCCTCTCCCTCGGCCACTCCCCTGCTCATGCTCTGTCTCTCTCTCTCAAAAATAAACATTTAAAAAAAGAAGATAACCTAATATCATCTTCATGATTTGGAAGTAAGAAAGTGTTCTTTAGTAATATATAAAAATCACTAACCAGGGGAAAATATTTTAAAATGGGACTATATTAAAATTAAGAATTTCTGTTTATCAAAGAAAGATGTCAAAATGATGATCAAAATCATCACTGAATCACCATTAACAAATGGGAGGAAAGCATGTATAACACATATATTGAATATAACACATATTGTTCACTTACTATGTACCATGCACTATACCCAATGTTCAACAGTGTGTGTGTAGGGACCATGTCTCTTTTGTTTCCTATGCAGGAAACTGGATCATAGGTCCTCAAAAAATACTTGATAAAAACAATAAATGAGTTTAAAATTAGTAGAACACATGTGGAAATTAGAAGACCAATGGAGTGACAGAACTATAGATTCAGATCAAATCATTCATGAAAAGCTGATAATGTGTTTCATGCTGGGGGGAAGAAAAACAACATAAGAAAAAACAAATTGAACATATCTGGAGACCATGGAGAAATGAAGTGACAAAAAGTCAGAATTCTGGCAATGATAAAATTATCTACTCAACAGTTCTTCAACTGGCTATCTCTCTATTAATTGCCCAGAAATTACACAATTAAAAGCTATTCCTGTTTAATTTTCCCAATCCAATGTAACTCGATACAATTCCCTCACAAAGACATATATAGATTAATAAATAAATTCCTTATAAGTTTATAAGCCTAAAATATACCCCACCTGCAAGGAAAAGTAAAAAGGGACACTTATCAGGAGACAGATTTGAAAAATGCAAAAAACAAAACTGCACTTGTGTCTTCACATCGTACTATGAACACAGTCCCAGTGTAGCAGTGCATCCTATGGTCCCCAATCTTATGTGCATTAATTGTGGGCACATGGTGTATGCACGACTCCTAATACAAAAGTAAAGAATTATACAAACACTTGCCTGTGCTTTGGATGAGATTATCCAAGCATGTGCCTGCAGAGGACATCAACGCAGCCGGTGGAACGGGCAAAGCAGTAATGATCACGCTTAACAATGCTGTCACCCACAAAATATCAGCATCTCTCTACTGGCCTTAAAATTGTCCTTTTTCATATAAGGGAGGATGTAGGATGTTTTATAAACACATATATTTTCTAACAAACCGTATCATAAACCACATAGGAAGTATTATAAGACAAAGAAAGTGTTACACACCCAGCAGCTGCAAAAGGAAAGACACTGGGTGTTGATGTACAAGCCATTTAAAAAGTGATTATAAAAAGGGATCTTACTTATCATCCGTGTTATTTTTTGAAACATCTCCCAGGCCTCATAGGGTAACCAGTTTCTAAAGTCTTGACAAAAGTTAAGCGATTAAAATATTTAAGGCTTTCCCTTATTTGAGAATCTCGTGTGCATTCATCCTAAATAAATTAGTAAGAAAAAAATACCCTTGCATGGACAAATCAAATTATTCGTGGCTAAGGCAAACTGATCTATGATCCTGCACGTATACAACATCAGGGACATATTCTCCAGGCGTATTCTTTGGGTTCAAAAATACCTTTTAGTTCATTCTGATACTACAGGCCTTATTTTTTTTTTTTTTTTTGGCATACCTAAGGAGTGTCACCTACTAAAAGCTGTCATGGACTTTACTAGCTTCATGAGTAGCAGAAAATGCAAAGTGCTCAATAATGCAGCTCTTCTAATGGTTTCCATGGCACCACCTTCATACCTGTAGGTGAGCCATTCTCGTGGCGTGAAACTAACTGCTCCCCTCACCCCCAGCCACCAACTCCTCTGTAGAAAACGAACAAAATCTCTGCCCCACCAACGGCTGCAGTAGGCTTCCAAAGCAAGCCACACTAGAGTTCTCCTGTGCGATTTTTAGAAAATAAATTAAGGGAAAAGGAACATTCCTTGAGTGTCGGATCTTACTAGCTGACTCCCCACGTTGTGAAACCAGGTCTGCCTGATTCCAAAACTCCATACATGGCTGTCTATACTATGCTTTAGTGATGTAGAAGGCACCAAAAAGAAAAACAGGTTCTATTTGGCTTTACTGGTTCTTTCTATAATACACATCTAATTTTACCATCCTGCTTAGAAATCTTCAATACATCCTTACTAACTCAAAGACCCCTGAACTAAGCTGTAGGCCATTGGACTACAGTAAAAAGATTTAGTAAAATATATATCTACTTACTACACACACTGTCCAGATCAGCTGACATTTTTTTTCCCCGTAGCACAGCTGTCTTGATAAAGGAAGCAGTGAATTAATCTGCATTCTGGTGCAAGCTCTCTCTATCATCAAGTATTTGTAACTAACAGTCCACAGACTGATAATTCCCTATTGCGATGCTGCATAACTGGGTCAGATTTTTTTGTGAAGGGCATATAGTAAATATACTAGGTTTTATGGGCCATAAGGTCTCTGGTACAACTATTAAACTTCTGTCTTTGTAGCATGAAAGCATCCATGGGCTGCTTAAATGAATTGTCACAGCCCTGTTCCCATAAAACCGTATTTGCAAAAAACAGGCTTTGGGCCAGAATTGGCCCACAGGCCATCCTTTGCTCACCAATTTTCTGTGGATAAAGTCTCAATCCATTGGGATCTGATAAATAACTGTCTAAAAAATATCTGGAATAAACTTTCATACATTGCTTTACTCAGACACTCAGATGCATACCCAGTGTATATGTTTGTGTAATAATTGAATACATGATGCACTTTCTTTTCTCTGTCTTCCTTATATCTATCTTTCTTCTGGGTACTCTTATACCCTCTCCTCTTGGCCTTTCCTCTATCCTACTTTGACTTACCATCCACAACATATCTCAAGCATACTCTCATTTCCTAGTCTCTTTAGATGCCTAGACTCAAAATTCCTTGATTCAAAATTACCCCCTTCTGAAAGAATTTCAGAGCACTTATACATAACTTTTAAATGTATGTTTCACATTACATTTTAATTCACTGAATATAGAGCTTTATTCCCCAGTAGATTCTATCCACATCATGACACAGATTTTAACTGATTTATCTACATCACCTTGTGTATCCAGACAACCTTGTAAAGTGGCTTAAACTCAATCGGTACTCAATAAATATTTCTTGAAGCTGTTGCTGAAGATTAAATAAACGGGTTAGAAAACTCTTGCTTTTCTATATCAAAGTTCTCCTTTAAAGTGCAAGGCTTCTCAATTCTTAAAAAAAGGACTTACAATTTTAGCACAGTGGTTTTGGGTTTTTCTTTCCTAGTCTCATGAAATATATATGAGTAATGAACAACATGTGCTGAAATTTTATATAACCACCTGGGGTTTTACCAACTCAAAACTCAATATCAAACGTATCAAAGCCAACTATTTTAATTAGAGGCCCCCACAGTTCCTGTTTCAATATTGTATGACACTCACTGCGGAAAACTCTTTGTGAAGCAACTAGAAACAAGCACACACAAAATAACAATGGATACATTTTAAAGCCGAAGCAATTACATAATGTAGTTGTACTTATTTACTTTCTCTTTTCAAGACAGAATTTTTAAAGGTTCACTGAAGTAATGATATTCTTTGTAAAACAGATTCTAGATCAAAAAACCATTAGTTTCTGAGATACATAAATTTTCTGAGGTTTTTAGATCAGTGTTTAAATTGTAAGCCTTTAAGTTAGACAGTATTAAGTAATGGTTTGTCATTTAATATTCATAAGAAATCTGAGAAGGTAGGATTCTAACCATTACTACTTTACAGATAACTAAAATAACTTGCCAGTGCTGTTTCCTTTGGTGAGTATTAAAATCATGACCACACTGAGGTCAGGTCCTTCTCCCCATATTTTATATTCTAAACTAGTTGTCCTCTAGCTGTGGGGTCAGAAACAGCCTTACTTTAGTCACTAGTTCTTGAGTCCTAGCTCAGACATACTGACTCAAGAACCCTGGGCTAAGGGTACCTGGGTGGCTCAGTTAGCTGAGTGTCTGACTTGGGTTCAGGTCTGATCTCGCACTTAGTGGGTTCAAGCTCCATGGGTAGGGCTCTCTGCTGACAGCTCAGAGCCTGGAGCCTGCTTTGGATTCTGCGTCTTCCTCTGTCCCAGCCCCTCACCCACTTGTGTTCTCTCTCAAAATACATAAACATTAAAAAAAAGAAGAACTTGGGGCTAGAGCTCAGCCATCTGCTTAACAAATTCTCCAACTTATTCTGGTACATGCTAAGTTCTAAGACCCACCCCTCAAAGCCACTTATGCTAACAGCTAACATAATACCTACAAATCCAAGACGCAAAATCAAGATGTGGAATACTTAGAAAAGTAGACACTCATGGGGCACTGGGGTGGCTCAATCGGTTAAGCCAACTTTAGCGCAGGCCATGATCTCACGGTTCGTGGGTTTGAGCCCTGCGTCTGGCTATGTGCTGACAGCTCAAAGCCTGGAGCCTGCTTCAGATTCTGTTTCTCCCTCTGTGTGCCCCTCCCCACTCACACTCTGTCTCTCTCTCTCAAACATAAATAAACATTAAAAAAATAAAAGAAGAGTAGACATTCAAGCTTAGTGCTTCTTCCTAAAATAAACACTCTGGAAAATAAATACTTATAACATTAAAGAATTTTTTAACACTTGTTTTTATGACACCTCATTTTCTATTACATACTGTGTAGAACATTTTTTTTTTTACTGTATTCTACTATTTTAAAAAAAGGAGTTGGCTGGGAGAGCTACGGTTTGTAATTCTTAGTCAAATACATTTGAGAAACTCAATGAACAATTCCAGGGTACAATTTATACACACACACACACACAGAATTTGATGTAAATAATTCTGGAATTGCATAATCAGTTTCCATTATACTCTCTCTCTCTCTTTGTAACTCACATATCCCTAATGGCTTTGACAAAACAACAACAACAACACAACAAAAAACTGTATGGCACATGATAAATATTTGTCAAGTGAGGAATGAAACACACAACTGAAGGCTTATTTTTGAGAATTACTAGATAATTAATACCTTCTAATAAAAATTTATTGACCTAAATTTCAAACATTTTGGTAATTTAAATTTTTAAGACTTAAAAATAGTTTTTAAAATTAAAAAATAACTACTCTATCAGAAATGACCATTATTAATGCAAAATTTATTCCCATGTTACTATGAATTGAACGTTCTATTTTTTAAAAATAGCTTGTCTCAGGCTTCAAGGCAAAGAAAATCATCAGGAATAAAGAATTGTATTCCATAATGATAAAGAGGTCGATAGTCCAAGAAGACCTCACAATCCTGAATGTATAGGAGTCTTAAAAACAGAGTGTCAAACTATGTGAGGCAAAAACTAACAGAATTTTTTTTAAAGCAAAAACGAAAACCAAAAAAGCCCAGATGAATCCACTATCATAGTCAGAGACTTCAACACCCCTCTTACAGAAAAGGACACATTTCACAGTCAAAAGATCAGTTAAGACAAAGGTAAACTTAACATCATTAATCAGCTGGATATAACTGATGCCTACACACTGCTTGATCCAATAACCTAAGACTATACATTCTTCTCAAGCTTACAGGGGACATTTACATCTAATAAGAACTGTTAAAACATACAAAAAATTCTTAATACTTAACAATAAGGAAATAGATGACTGATTAAGAAATGGGCCAGGTTTTGGGGCGCCTGGGTGGCTCAGGTGGTTAAGCATCCAACCAACTTCAGCTCAGGTCAGGATCTCACGGTTTGTGGGTTCAAGCTCCCTGGGTAGGGCTCTCTTCTGACAACTCAAAGCCTGGAGCCTGCTTTGAAGCCTGTCTCCCACTCTCTGTGCCTCTCCCCTGCTTGCACTGTCTCTTTCTCTCTCTCAAAAATAAATAACACATTAATTTTTTTTTTAATTGGGCTAGGTTTTTAGAGCTGTTTCCTTCCCGTCATGGGTTGTGTGGAGTCAGCATGTGGGTCTATGAGACCTAAAAATTGAGAGCTTCTTCACTCCCAGGAAGCTGCGGGCAACATATTGAATTACACTGTAAGTACAGTGGATTTCTCTTATATTACCATGAGAAAAAGAGAAAGGAGGAAGCTGGAGAAAGCTCCTGAAAGTTCAAAGAAGGCCAAAAAAAAAAAAATTAGTCTGAAAGCTAAATTTTATCAAACAGTGCCAAGCTGGGAATACAAATGCAAAAGACTGTCAAGATGCATGACAAGAGAAATGGCAAGCAAAAAGATGATGCAAAGGCTCAACAAGGAGCACTACCTGCATACCTTCTGGACAGGGAGGGACAGGCCCCAGCTAAAGTACTTTCCAACAGGATTAAACAAAGATGAAGAGAAAGCAGGAAAATGGGAATTCCCTTTGCCCAAAGTTTATGCCCGGGGACAAACAGAAGTATTAACAGCTATTCGAACAGAAAAGAGAAAGAAGAAAACATGGAAGAGGACGATTACTACAATTTGCTTTGCTGGAGATGGCTTTACTCGAAAATCACACAAATAAGAATGATTCATTTGATTAATGGACTCACATTTCAAAAAGGCCCATTCAACACACCCTGAATTGAAAGCCACCTCTTGCCTGCCCCTACTTGGTATAAAAGGAAATCCTGCATCTGCACTATACACAACTTCGGGTATTGTTAGCAAAGGTATGATCACAGAGGTGAAGGTGAGGGAGTTGGGCCTCATGGGACAAGGAGGCAAGGTCACATGGGGAAAGACACCCAGGTTCGCAACGATCTTGGAAATGATAGCTGAATAAATGCAGTCTTGCTGGTTCGACAACAGTTTCGGACAAATAACTCCTTATAATTACTGAAGACGACACACCAATCAGGAAAACCACGATGACTGAGGTCGTTCTCAATACTAGCAAACACCTTACACCCCTGCTGTCATCAGGAGAAGTGTGTATTCTATTATAAAAACAAAAAGATTAAAACAGCCAAGTTTTACAAAAAAAGAAAGAAAGAGGGACACCAGAATGGCTCAGTAGGTTGGGTATCCAACTTCAGCTCTGGTCCTGATCTCATGGCTTGTGAGTTACAAGCGTCTGAGCTGTCAGCTCAGAGCCTGGAGCCTGCTTTGGATTCTGTGTCTTCCTCTCTCTCTGCCCCTGCCCACTCGTGCTCTGTCTCTTTTTCTCTCTCGGAAATAAATAAACTAAAAAAAAAAAAAAGAAAGACAGAGAAGACAGAGAAAGATGGTAAGAAAGAAAGAAAATAAACAGACCAAACACCTGAAAAGACACCTCAGGAAAGAAAATATACAGGTCGCAGATAAGCATATGAAAAGGTGCCCCACACATGTCATCAGAGAAATTCAAATTAAAACAACAATTCAATATTACTACTTACCTATTAAAATGGTCAACATCCAGAAACTAACAATATCAAATACTGCTAGGGATGGGGAATAACAGGAATTCTCATTCATTAATGGTGGGAATGCACAATTGTGTAATCAGTTTAAAATACTGTTTGGTTAGGTTTCTTACAAATACACACACTCTGATCATATGATCCAGAAATTATGCTCCTTGGTATTTGGCCAAAGGAAATGAAACTTATATCCAGACAAAAACCTGCGCATGGACGTTCATAGTAACTTTATTCATTACTGCCAAAATCTGGAAGCAAGCAAATGTCCTTCTGTAGGAAAATGAATAAACTTTGGTACATTCAACAATGGAATATTACTCAGCACTAAAAAGAAATGTGTTACCAAGCCATGAAAAGACAAGGAAGAAACTTAAGTGTATATTAATTATTAAGTGAAAGAAGCCAATCTAAAAAGGCTATGTGTTGTACGATTCCAACTATATGACATTCTAGAAGAGGCAAAACTATGGAAGCAGTACAAAGTTAGTAGTTGCCAGGGCTTTGGTAGGGAGAAGGGAGGGATCGAGAGGCAGAGCACAGAGGAGTTTTAGGACAATGAAAGTACTCTGTATTGTACCATAATGCTGGATAGATGCAATTATGCATTTGTCTAAACCTATAGAATATATAATAACAAAAGTGAACTGTAATGTAAAACATGGACTTTGGGTGTTAGGATAGGTCACTTAAGATCATCAATTATAAGAAACAAGCTGTCATTAATTCTAGAGAATGAAGCAGGGTTCACCTTGCACACAAGGGAAGAATCTGAAGATACAAAAGCTGATCTGAATCTAAAGGAAAAATCTAAAGATACATAAGCGGAAGAGAGGGAATCCCAAGCCAGCTCTGCTCTGTCAGCGCAGAGCCAAATTCAAGGCTTGAATTCACGAATTGTGAAATTATGACCTGAGCTAAAAGCAAGAGTACGCTGCTCAAATGACTGACCCACGCAGGCACCCCTAAAAGGGAATTCTTAATATTTTCTGAAATAATATGAGATAGCCATGCTTGTAGTAAATACGTTTACTAATAATCTGACCTGATTTTTAAAATGGCTCAATCTTTCCAGCACTGATATCTAAGGCTATTTATTCAAAATTCTACTTATAACCTCACGGAGATTTTGAAAGTTCCATCTAATGAAACTAGCAAATTGGATTCTGCTCACTAAAATTTTCTCCAGTTTTTCTCCACTTTTATGAAATGGGCTTATAAAATTACGTGAATGTGAAATCAATACAAAACACAGCCAAAACTTACTTTGAAATGTCTTATAGATGAAATCCCAGTAGCAGAAGGGATTAAAATGGTTGTGCACTCCCTCTCTCCAGACATAACAATTGTAAATATTGCATGAAATATACAAAGTTAATTCCAAAATACAAAGTGGAGCATTTCCAAAGCAGACAAAAATCAGAGGAAAGCACAATGCCCATACAAACTTGAAACCCAGATTGGTGAGGACAGGGAGTTTTATCGTTTTGATATGAGAAAACTGACAATCTTCGTTACCCTTTTGCGGTGTTTGCAAAAACTGACACAATGACAGCCTTATCGACTAAAGGAATCAGAGATCAGAGTTCAGAAGAGAATTTACAGGAGAAACCCTAACAGCAAAGCTATGCGGGTATAGGGGAGACAACAGGAAGCATGACAAAATGCAGGTAGAGACCAGAGAAAAAACTATGCTCAGAGAGTAGAGCTCTGTGGACACAATCTTCAAAGTTGAGGTTTTTCTTAACAGTATATTTTTTTAACTGTACATAACTCAAACACCAGAAGGCACAAAGCTTTATGTCCTGTGGACTTGAAGTTTCAGAAAAGAGCGCCTAAAACTGACAGAGCATAGATAAAGAAAGAATGCACAAAAAAGCAACACTGGAAAATGATAAAAACACAACAGAGAAAGGAGTAGCTGCATATGGTGCACTTGGTACAGTTTACAGTTTGGAGCCAAGTACATCAACTAACTATTAAAGCAGAAAACGAAAATCTTTACGTGAACATTACAGAATCCAGTCACTAAAAAGTAGTATCAGTAATATCCAGTTTCCAACCAAAAACTTCTAGACATACAGAAAAAATGTAGTATGATCATTATGGGCTAAAAAATAAACAGCCAATAGAAAATTACTTCGTGTGGGTCAAGATGTTGAGTATGAGATCAAGATTTTATAGCACCTGTCATAGATACATTCAAAGAACTAAAGAAAAAAATATTCAACCAAGGGAAGAACATTAGGTATCAATGAATGTATAGACAAGCTCAGGAGTAAAACAGGAACTTTAAAGTAAATAACCAAATGGTAATTCAGAGATTGAAACCTACAATAATAGAAATTAAACATGGGGCACCTGGATGGCTTAGTCGGTTAAGCGTCCGACATTCACTTAGGTCATGATCTCACGGTTCGCGGGTTCGATCCCCGCGTCGGGCTCTGTGCTGACTGCCAGCTCAGAGCCTGGAGCCTGCTTCAGATTCTGTGTCTCCCTCTCTCTCTGACCCTCCCCTGCTCACGCTGTCTCTCTCTCTCCTAGAAATAAATAAAAAAATATTAAGAAAAAAAAAGAAATTAAACAATAAGATGGGCTCAAAAATAGATTGGATATCACTAAAGAGGAATGAGTAAACATGAAAATATATCAGTGAAGTTATCACCTCAAGAATCACAAAGATAAAAAGACTGACAAAAATTAACACCATGAGATACTTGTAACACAATATGAAACAATCCAAAATTGATAAATGAATCTCAGGAGAAGAGGAAAGATAAAATATTTGAAAAAATAGTGACTGAAAAGTTCCTAAGTTTGGTAGACAACAAATAAGGATCTAGTAAGCTTAATAATAGATACACCATAGCCAAAACGTTATAAGCTAAGATAAAGAGAAAATCTTGTAAGCAAACAAAGAAAACAAAGAAAAATGATGCATAAAGAGAAACATCAATATGAACAACAATACATACTTTGTCTGAAATGACTGAAGACAGTGAAATTATATGTTCAAAGTGTTGAATAAAAACAAACAGAAAAATTAATTCTACACCCGGTAAAGCTTCTTTTAAAACTGAAAGCGAAATAAATTTTTTATTTTTTACTTATTTTTGAGAGAGAGAGAGAGAGACAACATGAGCAGGGGAGGGTGAGAGAGAGAGGTAGATACAGAATCTGAAGACAGTTTCCAGGCTCTGAGCTAGCTGTCAGCACAGAGCCTGGCGCAGGGCTTGAACCCACAAACCATGAGATCATGACCTGAGCCAAAGTCAGATGCTTAGCCGACTGAGCCACCCAGGAATCCCTAAATTTTTAGATTGAGAAAAGAGGGAGAATCATTTGCCAGCAAACCTTTACTAAAATAAATGCTAAAGAAATATCTTTAGAAACTGATGAAATAACACCAGCTAGGAACTGAGATTGAATAAATGATAAATATGTTATAAAATATTAAATTATATGTATATTGTATATATAATGTATATACCTTACTTATACTTATATATTTTAAATTCTGTATGTAATAAATATATATATATGTGCATTCTTTTTTCTCTTAATACTGCTAAAACACACAACTGAATGAAGCAAAAATAATACCATTTTGATAGATTTATAGTTTATATTGACAATATATAACAATAATAACACTAAAAATAAGTGGGAGTAAACAGAAATAAACAGTACTAAAGTCCCTAGATTTAACCTTGACTAATTCAATATTAACTAGGTACACTCGGCCAAATTTAAGACATTTATTGTAACATTTAGATCAACCTATAAAAATTAAAAGATATATAGCAAGAAGATAAAGGACAAAGTATATCAGAATGATAAAATTTTTGGATTAAAATTTTAAAAAACGGAATTTTAAAAACAGAGACACATTTAAAAAATAGAAAAATAAAAACCTAAATATAAGCATATCAATAAATACATACCTAAAATGTAGGAATAAATAGTCCATCAAAAGACAGAGATTGTTGGTTAGAATAAAAGACCAAGAAACAACTATATATTATCGGCAAGGCACACTTTAAATACAAAGACAAATGTAGACTGAAAGTAAATAGCCATGAAAGGAATACCGGTAACCTATAAGCATAAGAAAGCCAAAGTAATATCAGGATGGATTTCAAGACTGATATCTATCAGTCTATATCATATACATATGATATGTATATATGTATCAGTATATGCCATATGCATATTAATTGAAACTGAATCAAAGTCTTAAATGTAAGAGCTATAAAACTCTCTCAGGAGAAACCGAGGGGAAAGACCTGATGATTGCATTTAGCAACCATTTCTAGGATGTGACGCCAAAGGCAAAGAGAAAACAACAAAAAAATAAAGGCACTGGACTACATCAAAATTAAAGCTTTTGTGCATCATGACCAACACAGTGAATATTCAACCCACAGAATTTTCAGAAAATATTTGCAAATCATATTCTGATAAGAGATTAAAATCCATAATATATAAGGAACTCCTATAATTCACCGAGGAGAAGAAAGTAAAAAACCCACTTCAAGATGGACAAAGGACCTGAACAGGCGTGCAAATTACCAAGAAGCACATAAAAGGATGGTCAATGCCACTATCCTTGGAGAAATGCTAATCAAACCACAAAACCACTTCACGTGCATAAGATGGCTATTGTCAAAAACAAAACAGAAAATAACTGTGGTCAAGGATGTTGAGAACAGAGATACTTGTTATGTATGTGACATTTTATTTACATATATTTTACCACAGTAAGAAAATTTAAAATTAGTTTAGCAGGATGCCAATTCAAGTTTTTGTTTGTTTAAAAAAGCATTAGTTTCTATTCAAATCCAATATTTAATGTCTTCCAATGTTTCATTTTACTTCTCTTACCATAACAATATAAAGAAAACTTAAAGACTTTTTATCTTAAATATTACATACACAAATACACCCACATATCTCCTATAATTTACCCAAAGAATCATCAGTATTATCATTGCCTACAGGCTTGATGACATGAAAATGAATGACTAAGTAGTATAGTTATACTCAAACCTCCTTTCATATTAGTGGGCCAGTTAATTTCATTGTAGGAATACATGAACTGAAAGCCAAAGGAGAAATTGAAGGGAGCAGAGATATAGCACTGTCTTAAAAAAGCAATATCTATAATCGAGATATTATTTGAAAACTAGTATTGCTTATTCTATAATCTAAAACCAGCATAAACCTGCTAGTGTAGGGGAATAAAAGAAATGTACAGTCTATTAGCAGGTAATATATTGTCTTGTCAGATGTAAATAACAATCACATTGATGCAAACGCATCAAGGTTTTCCAGTCAGATTCTTATTCTTTCAATAGTTCCCGGGTCTGGGAGAAAAAAAGAAGTGTCACATGCCAAAAAGGCAAATTATTCCTATATTTCAACATTCACAACTGGAAACTTGTGATTTGAAACAGTTCTACTTTTGCACCATGTTTTTGAAAACAGCCGTGCTGTATTAAACCAGAGATTAAATTAGTCATAGGGCAGGAGTAACTAACAGCAATGATGTATAAAACTATCTGTTCTCCTGTGTTATACACAGAAAGCTGACCCTCAGATTTAGACATTCACTGAAAGAGCAGATAATTTGGTTTTAGTTTTTAACCTCCTCACATTCACATTTACTTAAGGGGATTCACGCTCTGCCCACCAGAGTTTAATATCAGTATTCAATGCCTTGGAGATTTTGTTAAGGATGAATGTAAACTATCATACTTTGACCTTTACATTATTCTATGGCATTACTCATCAGCAATTGCCTTTACTGGTTATTTATAGCATTGCTGGTCTGCAACAGAAAGGCCGATCTGAATTCTGAATATACCAAAGACGTAGATCATGTAAGAAGGATTTAAAAATGTAAACAGGCACCAACCACAGTGTTTTGTGGCTGATTCTGTTTTTCTAATGATGTGAGTACAGAATGTCAAACTGGAAACTAAAGGCAATACTAGTGATGATAGAAAACAATACAAGCTACAGCAGCAGTTAAGCACTGTTGAAAGGGAATTCTTTTTTTATTTGACCATCAACAGTGATGAAGTCCAGGATAATTTAGAACCAGGTATTTCCATCTCCTAAAAAGCTTACCATGTCCATTCATTTTAGATGGGGCTTTGAAATATGATGATTCTATTGACTGGAACTATGAGGCATTCATATTTATATGTTCTATAAGTTTCGTTGATAAAAAGTATTGATTTAATACTTTAAAATAACAAAATAAATAATTTTCTCTAATCTACACTTTTTCTAATCAACTCACTAAAAGCTTTTCCAGAGTACTGTTTTGAGTTGATGATATCCTAGCCAACATCATGACTGTATTTGGTTAGAATACTTTGTATTTAATCTAAGAGACTGAGAAGTAATCCCTGGAAGGAAATTTAGATCTCCACTCTAAACAGAATATGAGAAAATCTAATTTTAAACCTACTGATCTCCCTCAAATTCTAGGACAAAACTTTTTTCTTTGTCTTACTTCTTTTTTTTCCCCGAGGAGTTTCATACATCTCATGTCAAATATATCCAAAGTGAATAAACGTTACATATTTGTGCATGAGTTAAGACTATAACTATGAGGAAATAATTCATAAAAGCATTACAGTTCTATCAATGACAGCTTAGGAAAGAAAACTAATTATATCCTCAAGATTTCATTATTGTCACCAATCTCCTTTGGCTTTGCCTTCAGCTCTCTTTTATAAGGACTCTTCTCCTTTGGACTAAATATTAAATGTTTCATCTTTGTGGTCTTTTCATCATTGATGGTATCCCTTTTTCTCACAAGTCACCTGCTAAGAAATAATCCCTACACTAGGTTTTGACTAAAACAGTAAAATTAGTCAATGCCTTTTCCTTTGAGATATCTATAGTACCATCAATTAGTTAGACAAGTATATTAATATGGATGGTATTCTGGAACATATACTGTAATACACAGATAATATCCAGAGAAGAAGTACCTGAATCAGACTAGGGAGAGGTATCAGAAAAGGTCTCCCAGGAGAGCTTTCAAGTCAGTTTCAAAGGTTAGACAATTGTTGAATAAAAGCACCATGGCATGAAATATTTTGAGAATAGATTTGTTGGATGGATGGGAGAGCAGGCTCATAATGAAGCCAAAATAAGAAGGCTGAGCCCAACAGTTAAAGATCCTAACGGTGGGTATCTTAACTAATATTATTGTGGTACTCATTGTGAATATATACATTATAGAACCACTGTATCTTATACCTAAAACTTATACGATGATTTATGACAAGCATATTCACCAAAGCTGGAAGCAAAACAAAGATCTTAAGTTCAAGTTAAGGAGATGAAGGACAGCTATATGGATGTCTGCTAGGTGCCTTAAAGAACTCAAAAATAAAATCGGCATCTTTTGTCTGTTTCCACAGAAAATTCCTAACTGGACTCCTGCCAACCCAGGTTTCCAAGTTAAAAACTAATGATGCTCTTTAGTGCCTCTTCAGTTTTCACCTTGTGTTTCCACTTAATCATCAAATTGCATTGCATTTGCGCATCCATGTATCCTACTGACTTATATAATCTTTCTTCCTTATTGTTTTTCCTAATTTTGCTCCTTACTCGTCACTTAAAGAGTGTTTCAACAACAAAATGTTCCCATGCACAAAGTGATGCACTACTCCAATCAATGTTACCAACAACTTCTGTTTAAAAAAGAATCTAAGCACGTCTTTCCTTTCTGAACTCTTTCATCACCCCACTGTTTAAAGAATGGTCTCAACTCTGAGGATCTCTACAGAACGTATCATCCAGACTCCATTAGCTTCCGACTTCCAATTCAATTTGGCAAATATAAGACACTAGCAGGAGACTGGAGAGTGGGAGGAAAAATCATTCAGGGTATTTCCTCCCATAACCCCAACCACTTTGCTCGCTGCCTCACCAAGGTTCTGGGAGGAAACTGCTCTTTTCAGGGTTTTCCTCTTTTGGGGCAGTGCCTCTTCTACAGCTCCAGGTTTTCCTAGATTTGTATGACCCAGTCTCCTTCTTTCATTCCTTCAAGCTTAGAAATGATAATGGCTTCTTTTGGCCTGTCTCTGGATGCATCACCAGCTCTGGCCATGACCAGCTTGAGTTCATCGTGACATGAGAGAGGCCAACTGCATACCTGCCAGTAACAACTATCATAGAACCCACCTGCCCTTAAAGGGCTATTACACCATGAGCCCTTTAAGGGTAGAGATGTGTCTTTTCTGTTTCAGGTACTTCAGATTTCAATAAAATGTTTGGAACAAAAGAGCTGAGCTAATGTAAATATCCAAATTCAGAGTAAAAACCAAGATACAATTCAATCGTTAGGAAGAAATTATTTTGCACTAGGAATATGATAAATCAAGTTAAACTAAGAAAGCAATGCAATAAGCTAATACATGGAATAAGACTGTTTTATTTTAGAATATTGAAGGAATGATGGTACACTTTGCAATCCCAGTTTTGAGTTCGTATTGCAAATCAGAATTACGAAAGACAACGAAATTGGAAATTTCAGAGTTTAAGGTATTCCTACTGCCATAAATTTAACGGTTGTTACCTAATTGGTAAAAGAACCGGATTTTCTTTTGTTTTTCATTGCCAACTGTATTTCATCTGACAGAAGAGATGTGTGCAACTTAAATTTATTTTTAGGGAATACATGGAAATCAGAGTAGAACTTGGGCTTTTTCTAGGTGGTACTTTTGACTTTCTAATTAGAACCTCCAAAGAACAGTTACCAATATTCAATGACTTATAATATCTTTTTCTCGGTTTATTTACTCTGCATCTTAGAAGACAAGGAATTTTTACCAAAATGTGTCTACTTATATTTCTGGTCATATTTATATTTATATTTGTTCATATTCATGTCTCTTAAATTGAACTTTACTATATGTGGGATTCTCTACAGTGTATCATTGTAGTACTATGTCAGACTCTATACAAAGTTTCATGGATTTGGTGGTTAAACTTGTTCATCATTTACAAACTAATGCTATGAATCCTGTCAAGATTATGGAACCACTGAAGAAAGTAGAAGGCAATGACTTTAATGATTGCATGTACATTTGCTGCCAAAGTTTTTTGGCTGAATAGTGAAAGAGTTTCATAAAAATTTACTGGAGTAGTAACTCCAATTCAAAATTTCCTTAAAACAAAAGGAATGCTTACCAAATTCTCAATAATCAAAGAAAAGTGACAGTGTAATTTACATTGTCACCTCTATCAACATCACATTTCACATGAACAAACTAATCCTAAAAATTCAAAACATTAAAAAAAGTTTATTTTTGACCTATAACCTAGGTCACAAAGGTGGCAAGCATAAGAAGTCATGTTGAAATTGAAGCTTTTCATTATGCAAATTAGTAATAGTGATATTACATGTTTTTGTAACATAAATTAACATGTATCTTCATTTAAATACAACTGATAGCACTATATAAATCGTCCGCAAATCTACATAAAGAATTTCAATGATGCTTTGTTGATATTGATGAATTGAAAGATAATTTTCAGGACCCTGAGTTCCCCTGTCCCACAGTTACAACTAGATATCATCCACATTCAAGTCAATAAATCAGAGAGTGATTCTAAGCCTCCCGGAACAAACTCCACAACTAAATAAAGACCAGAAGCAGCATCTGAAAGATTAGGAAGGTCAGAGAAGTAGAGGGAGGCTGCCTGAAGGATGGAGGGAGCTGCGCAAGTAGAAAGGCCAGTGAGTGAAATGGGCCCTCACACCAGGGAGCTCACATGAGGGAGACTAATCCCGGTAATTGTTTGGCCTTAAAAACTAGAGGGGCTGAACTGTGAGTTTGTAAAACCAGCGGGAGTAGAACCTGGAGCTTTGGAGTATAGCTTATTCAGCACTGGGAGAGCCAGGAGGGCCTGGGCTAGAGGCATTGTAGCTCTTACAGAGAGAGCAGCCTGTGTGGAAGGGCAACAGAGAAATAGCGGTTTGCACAACACCAAGGCCAAATGACAGACAGAGCATGTTGGGGGGACTCTGAAAAGGAAGGGGCAAGGCAGGTGCCATTTCCTTCCCTGCCCCTTAGCATAAACACACAGACACCTGTGGGAGGCTGGGCTGCATGGACACTTGTACCTTGGCCCAGGGTTCACAGCAAATTTCATGAAAGCTGTGTGCACGTCCCACCCAGCCACCTGGTACACAGCTGATGCCACGAGGCCCACCTCCAAATAACGCCCAACTGCACACCACCAGATACATTCACATGCCAAGTGTAGCCCGCCTAACCGTCACTGCATGCTGAACCCAGCCTCCCACCTGCAGCCACCCCTGCACCACAGCCCCCAGCCACTCCAACGCTTTGGGATCTGGCATAAGACGAGTGGCTCTATGCAAATTTTACTAACACTGCCACCCTGCTCCCAAGTTCCCCAGCTGGCACCTCCCCTCAGAGCACATTCCCTCCTGCCTGGGTCCCACTAACAACACAGAGCAAGCACAGCCCACAACAAGCAGAGAGTCTGCACAATAAAAAGAAAAAGTGACTCAGACACAACACCAGCGTGTAAGTGTCACACATAGGATGCTCTCACGAAGTGACAGACTCTGATGAACAGGGGACATTGCAGTGCAGAGTACTCCAGGACTTCCTCTTCATAATGTCACTATGTCCAAGGGCAGAAGACATAGCTAATTTTCTTAACATAGAGAAACAGACATAGAGAGGTAGACAAAATGAGGAGACAGAGAAATTTATCCCAAATGAAAGAACAGGATAAGACCACAGCCAGAGATTTAAGAAAAGCAGATATAAGTAACATGCCTGATGGAGAATTTAAAGCAATGACCACAAAGATACTCACTGGACTTGAAAAAACGGCGTAAGGCATGAGTGAGCCCCGTGACACAGAGATAAAGAATAATATATCAGAGATAAAGGGCTCAATAAATAAAATGAGAAATGCACTTGATTGAATAGCAGGAATGAAGGAGAGGAATGAATTAGTGATGTAGAAGACAGAATGGAAAGTACTCAAGCTGAACAAGAGGGAGGAAAAAAATAATTATTCACAATGAGAAGAGACTTAGGGAACTCAATGGGTCCAGCAAACATAAGAGCATGTATGTTATAGGAGTCTCAGAAGAAGAAGAGAGAAAAAAGGGGGCAGAGGAATTATTTGAAAAAATAATAGCTGAAAACTTCTTTAATCTGGGGAGAGAAATAGATGTTCAGACCCAGGAGGCACAGAGAACTCCCCTCAAAATCAACAAAAGCAGGCCAACACCAAAACATATTGTAATCAAACTTGCAAAATTTAGTCATGAAGAAAAAAACCTTAAAAGCAGCAAAAGAAGTCAGTAACTTCCAAGGGAAAATCCAGAAGGCTAGCAGAAGATTTTTCACCAGAAACTTTGCAAGCCAGAATGGAGTGGCATGATATATTCAAAATGCTGAATGGGAAAAGTCTGCAGCCAAGAATACTCTATCCAGCAAGTCTTTCATTCAGAATAGAAGGAGAGGTATAGAGTTTTGCAAACAAAAACAAAAGGAGCTCATGACCACTAAACCAGCCCTGCAAGAAATATTAAAGGGGATTCTGTGAGTGGAAAGGAGAGATCAAAGGTGATATTATAAAGGTAGGTGTCAGGCTCTGTGCTGACAGCTGAGAGCCTAGGGCCTGCTTTGGATCCTGTGCTTCCTTCTGTCTCTGCCTCTCCTCTACTCATGCTCACTCTCTCTCTCTCTCTGTCTCTCAAAAATAAAATAAACATTAAAAAAATTTTTTTTATAAAGGTAGGAAACACAAAAGCAGTAAAAAGAAATATTCTGTAACAAATCAGTCAAGGAACTCCCACACAAAAAAGGATATAAAATATACTAACATATACCTAAAATGTGGGGAAGACAGGAGAAAAAAAGTGAGCTCAAACTTAAATGACCATAAGTTTAATGTCAACTGCTATATCCAGAAGAGGTTATATGCAAACATAATAACAATCACATTTCAAAAAGCACTAATAAATATGCAAAGAATAAAGAGGAAGAAATCCTAATATATCACCAAAGAAAACAGCAAGACACAAAAGGGAGAAAGACAAGAAAGGATCAGAGAAAATCTTCAGCAACAACCAGAAAATGAGTAATAAATGGCAATAAATACGTACCTATCAATAATTACTTTGAATGTAAATGGACTAAACGTTCCAATCAAAATACATAGGGTATCAGTATGGTTAAAAAAAGAAGAGCCATTGATATGCTGCCCACAAGAGACTCATTTTAGACCTAAATACCTGTAGATAAAAGTGAAGGGGTGGAGAAACAGGTTTCATGCAAATGGATATCGAAATAAAACTGGATATAAGCCTAGCAATACATATATCAGACAAAATCAACTTTAAATCAAAGACTGTAACAAGAGACAAAGAAGGACATATATAATAATAAAAGGGACAATCCAACAAGATTAAATGACTGTAAAAATTTATGCACCCAACAAAGAAGCGCTGAGACACATGAAGCAGTTAATAACATAAAGGAACTAAATGATAATAATACAATAATAGGAAGGGACTTTCACGCCACACTTACATCAATGGACAGTTCATCTAAACAGAAAATCAACAAACAATGGTTTAAAATGATGTACTGGAACCGATGGATTTAACAAATATACTCAGAACAATCCATCCTATTTTAGTAATACACATTATTTCAAGTGCACATGGAACATTCTGCAGAAGAGATCACACATATTAGCACACAAAACCAGCTTCAACAAATTCATAAAGCTCAAAGTCATACCATGCATCTTTTCTGGCCACAACCCTATTAAAGTAGAAGTCAACCACAAGAAAAAATCTGGAAAAATCACATATTTGTGAATGTTAAATAATATACTACTAAACAATGAATGGGTCAACCAGGAAATCAAAGAAGAAATGATAAAGTACATAAATCAAATGCAAATGAAAACACAAATGATCCAAAACCTTTGGGATACAGCAAAAGCAATTCTAAGAAAGAAGGTTATAGCAATACGGGACTACCTCAAAATGAAAAATCTCAAACAACCTAACTTTACACCTGACGGAGCTAGAAAGAAGACAAACAAAACCTAAAACTGGCAAAAGGAAGGAAATAATTAGGCACAAATAAATGATATAGAAACTAAAAAAAAAAAAAAAAAAAAAAAAAAAAAAAACAATAGAACAAATCAATCATATCAGGAGCTGTTCTTTGATAAAAATCAAGAAAACCTACAAACCTCTAGCCCCACTTAACAAGAAAAAAAAGGAGAAAGGACTTAAATAAAATCACAAATGAGAGAGGAGATATAACAACCAACACCACAAAAACACAAACAATTGTAAGAGAATAGTGTGAAAAACTACACACCAACAAATTGGACAACCTAGAAGGAATGGATAAATTCCAAGAAATACATACTGAAATAGGAAGAAACAGAAAATTTGAACAGACCCATAACCAGCAAATAAATTGAATCAGTAATTGAAAGACTCCCAACAAACAGAAGTCCAAGACCAGATGGCTTCACAGGGAATGCCACCAACATTTAAAGAGGAGTTAATACCTATCTTCTCAAAATATTCCAAAAATAGAAAAGGATGGAAAGCTTCCAAACTCATTCTATGAGGCCAGCATTACCCTGATATCAAATTGAGATAAAGACACCACTAAAAAACGAAAACTACAGGCCAATGGCTCTGATGGACATGATGCAAAAACCCTCAATAAAATACTAGCAAACTGGATCCAACAATACATTAAAAAAAATCATTCACCGTGATCAAGTGGGATTTACTCCTGGGCTGCAAGGGTGGTTCAATATTCACAAATCAATGTGATATACCACATCAATAAGGGAAAGGATAAGAACCATGTGCTCATTTCAATAAATCCAGGAAAAGCATTTGACAAAGCACATCTATTCATGATAAAAAAAAAAAAAAGAAAGAAAGAAAAGCCTCAACAAAGTAGGTTTAAATGGAATATACCTCTAAATAATAAAAGCCATATATGAAAAGCCCACAGTTAGCATCATCCTCACTTGGGAAAACCTGAGAGCTTTTCCCCTAGGTCAGAAACAAGGCAAGGATGTCCACTCTCACTACTTTTATTCAACAGAGTACTGAAGTCCTAGTCACAGCAACCGGACAACATATAGAAAATCTAAAAGACTCCATGAAAAACCTGCAAGAACTGATAAATAACTTCATTAAAGTCACAGGGTACAAAATCAATATAAAGAAATATGTTGCACTTCTGTACACCAATAATGAAGCAGCAGAAAGGGAAATTAAGGAATAAATCCCATTTACAACTGCACCCAAAATAATGAGATACCTAGGAATAAACCTACCAAAGAGGTGAAAGACCTGTACTCTGAAAACTAGAAAACAAATTGAAAAAACAAATTCAAGATAACACAAAGAAATGGAAAGACACTCCATGCTCATGGACTGGAAGAACAAATATTGTTAAAATGTCTCTACTATCCAAAGCAATCCACACATTTAATGCAACCCCTACCAAAATATCAACAGCATTTTTCAGAGAACTAGAACAAAAAATTCTAAAATTTGTGTGGAATCACAAAAGATCCCTAAGAGCCAAGGCTATCTTGAAAAAGGAAAGTAAAGCTAGAGGCATCACAACTCTAGACTTCAGGTTGTATCACAAAGCTGTCAGGATCAAGACAGTATGGTACTGGCACAAAAATAGACACAGATCAAAAGAAGAGAATAGAAAAGCCAGAAATAAACCCACAATTATATGGTCGATTAACCTTCAACAAAGCAGGAAAAATACCCAGTGGGGAGTCTCTTTGACAGGAGTGTTGGAAAAATTGGACCACTTTCTTACACCATACACAAAAATAAATTAAAAATGGATGAAAGACCTAAATGTGAGACCTGAAACCATAAAAATCCTAGAAGAGAACACAGGCAGGAACCTCTTTAACATCGGCCATAGCAACTTTTTTCTACATATGTCTCCTGAGGCAAGTGAGACCAAAGCAAAAATAAACTATAGGAACTACATGAAAATAAAAAGCTTTTGCACAGTGAGGGGAAAAAAATCAACAAAAGTCAAAGGCAACCTACAGAATGGTAGAAAATATTTGCAAATGACATACTGTATAAAGGACTAATATCCAAAATTTGTAAATAACTTATAAAACACAATACCCAAAAACCAACCCAATTAAAAAGTAGGCACAACACATGAAGAGACATTTCTCCAAAGAAGACATCCAGATGGCCAACAGACACATGAAAAGATATTAATCATCACTTACCATCAGGGAAAGTCAAATCAAAACTACAATGAGATATCACCTCACACCTGTCACAAAGGCTAAAATCAACACACAAGAAACAACAGGTGTCGGTAAGGCTGTGGAGAAGGAATTCTTCTGCAGTGTTGGTAGGAATGCAAACTGGTGCAGCCATTGTGAAAAAACAGTATGGAGGTTCCTCAAAAAGTTAAAGATAGAACTACTTTATGACCCAGCAATTGCACTACAAAGGTATGAACCAAAGAATACAAAAACACTAACTGAAAGGGATACGCGCACGCTGTGTTTATAGTAATATTTAAAATAGCCAATATATGAAAGTAGCCCAAGTCTCCACTGATTGCTGAATGGATAAAGAAGTGTGTACACTCACACACACATACACACAACAGAATATTATTCAGTCTTAAAAAAAGAACGAAACCTTGCCACTTACAACAATGTGGATGAAGCTAGAGAGTATAATGCTAAGCAAAGTAAGTCACAGAAAGATAAATACCATATGATTTCACTCATATGTGGAATTTAAGAGACAAAACAAACAAGCAAAGGGAAAAAAGTGACTGAGCGAGACAAACGAGACAAGGCAAGAAACAGACTCTGAATTATAGAGAACTGATAGTTACCAGAGGGAGGTGGGTACAAGTTGGGTTAAATAGGTGATTGAGATTAGGGAGTGCATCTGTTGTGAGGGGCACTGGGTGATGTACTGAACTGCTGAATCACTATATTGTACACCTGAAACTAATATAACACTGTATGTTAACAGGAATTAAAATAAAAACTTAAAAGGGGCACTTGGATGGCTGAATCTTTTTAGGGTCCAACTCTTGATTTCGGCTCAGGTCATGAATTCATAGTCATGAGATCTACCCCTGCGTCGGACTCTACCCTGAGTGTGAAGCCTGCTTGGCATTCTTTTTCTCCCTCTCTCTGCCCCGCCCCAGCTTGCATGCACACATATACACACTCTCTTTCTCAAACTTAATAAACAAATAATTTTTTTAAAAACCTAAAGAAAATAAAGCGGTCTTTCAATTTCTGATATACCTTTTTGAAACTGATGCTAATAATGCTAAGTTGGTAAAAGGGTTAGAGAATGTATTTAACTTGAATAAATGAAGTTTTGAAACTGATATGTCATTGCTTTAATGTCAAAGTGGTTACTGTAAAAACAATGAACCAGTTTCTCAATTTGACAACGTGGAAGGAAAATAATATTTTCATACTGAACTCAAGTATATCTGGAACAACTTGAGTATCTGAATTTATTTTTTCAACTTACAAAATTTATGAAGTCTACAGAGAAAACAACTATTCCCAGTGGAAAATTAGTATTCAAACTGCAATGTGAAATGTAAAATTCACACCGGCTATTGAAGATTGATCATTATAAGGCTCATAAAATAGTTCAATTTTATATTTCTTACATGTTGAAATGAAAAATTTATCTATATTGGGTAAGATATACCAGAAAGAATCTCATCTATTTTTCTTTTTGTGTAATATGACAACTAGAAAATTTTTAAGTTACACATGTGGCTTGCATTATATTTCTATTGGACAGCATTAGTAAAGCATTGTAGATACATGAATTAGTTCAAGTTTGTCAATTATATGGCTTACCTTTTCTGCATAGTTACTGATTTTTCTCTGTTCAATGTCCTTCTGAGAGAGATGTGTCAAAATCTCCCAAGTACAAATTTGTTTATTTATATCTTTTGGTCACTCTGAAAATGTTTAATTATATATTTAAGAATGTTATAAATAAGAAACAAACTTAGAACGGCAGTCTATGTTTGGTGTAATGTCTATCTTCTCATTATCAAATGGTCTTCTACCTCTGCTAGCATTTTTTACTTACTGTTTTCTCAAATGTTAATATTGCCACACTAGCTTTCTTGTTTTGGTCTTGGAATGGTGTAAGTCTGTTTTTTTTAAATCACACTATTTCAAACGTGCTAAATCCTTTTTATTTAATGTGTTTGTCTTGTAAGCACCCTAGAGTTGAGTTTTGTGCTCCCTTTTATCCAGTCTATCCTTCTCTTTGGACTCTTCAGCCCAAACATGTTTAACTTAAATATTGCTACTTTAATCCACCTCCATACCATTTTTTTCCTTTGTTCCAATATTTTCACATTTCTTGTTGCTCTTTTCGTCCTTCTACTAAGTTAGCAAGTTTTTTTTTTATTTTTATTATTCTGCTTCCCCTTACTCTCTATTAGCCTGTCAGTTACAGTATCTTTTTAATTCTAACGTCCTTTTAGAGCTTAAAACATTGTTGATTTAACTGTGTCTTTAAAAATTCACTTCTGACCTACAGAACATGGGAGTCTAAAATAAATGTACCCCTTTCCTGTTTATTTTTACAACACCCTTATTGAGATATAACTTACAAATCATAAAGTTCACATTTATAAAGTACATAATTCAGAGAATTTTAATACACTCGCCCAGTTGTGAATCCATTAACACTATTCAGTCCCACAATATGTTTATTACCCCTCAAAAAGTGGTCTCCTATCCATAAGCAGCCACTCTGCATTAGACCCTGGGTAACCACATATCTACTCACAGTCTCAACAGGTGTGCCCATTCTGAACACTTCATGTCACTGGAATTATACAATATGTGGCCCATATCTACGCATTCTCTTTCCCTTTTCTAGCCCTGCTATCCTAACTACACTCATACTCTTCTCTTACAGTAAAGTGTCCATATTATCCCTTTGGCATCAATGATTTCCAATAGTCACAGGGAATAGACACACATATTCTTGAGAGTTTATGTTTCTTAATATAGTAGGATGTTCCCTCTCCGATAACATTTTTCTTTCTTGTCTTTCTTATCTGCTGTCTTGCAAGGCATCTCCTCCTGAGACCTTTATTTCTGATTTTGGTATCACTACTCTTCTGGTCGCCAAGGCACTGAATTGGGAAATCAAACATTTTCCTGCCAGCCACTTGCTCTGAATTATTAAGTTTGTGTATAACAAAACTCATGTTTATCATTCCTCCATAATGGGTGTAGCCACTACTTTATCTTGGCTTGAAGAAATTCTGTGCAGCTCTTCAAAAAACCACCTAAAAAATTACCTTTTTCATAATGCTTTTCTTCTTTGTGCACTATCAAGTCTCCCTCCTCTGTGCCAGGTAGCAGTGTACTTCCTTTAAGGTCTTTAAGTTTTGTTTTAAATGATACCGTATTTTTAAAACCTATTTTACCTGTACTCCTAAGTTTCAAATTTCTTATATCTCCTTTTTCTGTTACTTACATAAAGCATTTTTCATAACTTGTGTACAAAAATAGTTCTTAAATTACATTTTAACAAGTCTTTACAACTATCACGTCTTAGAGAATATAATGTTATAGTTTTCATATTTATGAAGCTGATATGTAGTCACTGCAGTCTTATAAAAATCTGACTAGATACATAGAGACCTTTCCAAAAAATGGCAAAGAGGATAGTTTTTAAAATCTAAAATCTGCACCCAAACCTCATTATCCCACAAAATGCATTACTTGGATTGATCTGCCACAAATAAAAATACTAAAGCATTTTCAGTTGCCTAAAGAAATCATCTACCTATACTCTCTCTTTTAATCTTATGATTGTAAAATTTTAAGAACTTTTTAATTATTTTATGCTGAATAATGAGGAAAATGAAATTACTTCATAACAAGGAAAACAGTTATAAGCAAATAATAAAGTATTTCAATTAAAACAAAGTTCACAGAACTAATATATTTCTAATAGGAGCATTAATATTACTTGCACTTCCTCAATTTACTTTTTAATTACTTTAAAACCTCACCTTGTTATCAAAATATAATGCTACTTACAAAAATACAAATGATCGAGTGGAATACTGTAAAACTAAAAGTCAAACATACACAAATATACAGATAACGTAGGACTAAAAGAAGAGTTGAGGCACTAAAGGAAACCACGGATAAAACCAGTCACAAAATGCATTCTCTAAGTTTCACAGAATCACTAACTAACATGAGATTAAATATGTGATTCTGAGCTTTCTATGAGCCAATATGAACAGGGAGCATAAAGGGTAATAGAATTCAGAGCCTCAAGGGAACCCAAAACCAAAGTGATTGCATTATCCCTTTGGCATCAGTGAATTCTTACAGTTATAGGGAACACACACACACACTGCTGATGGGCTACATTTCTCAATACAACAGAATGTTGGTAATCATGAAAACTTATCACTGAGGAGCCCATTCCTGTATGAGAATCGGGGCAGGAAAGTCCCGGGAGCTTGTGTTTTGAGTCATCTGTAAGAGGCCTGGATATCAGTATCTTTTCACTTTTCTCCAGGTCATTCCAATGAGCTGCCAATTTGGAGAACCATATCTTGACTAAATCAATGAGACCACAAAGTGTGGTTCCCAGACTAGCAGAGAACTGTCACCTGAGAACTTGTTAAAAATGTAAATTCTTAGGGTCTACCCCACACCTACTTAATCAAAACTTCTGAAGTGAGCCCAAGATTGCTGTGGTTTAACAAGCTCTCCAGGTGATTCCGATGCATGCTTGAGAACCACAGGACTAAAACAATCCTTAGCAAAGCAGAATGCGATCGATCACCTTGATTAGCTGGTGGCCATAAAATTTGGGGTCTGAACATTAAGACAGAAGGCAGGCTAAAATGGTTTCGGGCACTGGACGTTTCCTGATCATTGTTTTCTCTCTAGGTCACCATCGCTAACACTTCACTGATCTTCTCTGCCTTTTCAGAACTATTTACAGACTACCATTTTTTCTTTCCTCCCGTCTCCTGTGGCATAAAACTGAAATCAAATCATGTCATAAATCTTTTAAATGCTTAGCTTTTAAGAAAGAGAGATTCACGACAAGATGTAGGGCAGTGTTTAAGAGCACAGACTTTAGCATCTGTGAGATTTGGATTTAAGGGTTCCAGCTCTCAATCTGAATAAATTGTGGGCTCACAGCCAAGCTGGTTAACATCTAAATTTTGATTTGCTTACATGTAAAACAGGAATAACTGTACCATCCTTACAAGTTCACCGTGAGGACTGAAACTGATTAGATATGAAAGGCATCCACACAAAGCCCATCACATAATAAATACTCAATTAGTATTGCTTTCACTTTGAAGATGCTTCATTGTTTGAAAGCCACCGCTGTTCACATGTCAGACCTCTCTGTTAGGTTTCTGCTGTCAGAGAGGACATGCTGGAAGAAATATATCTACTTAAATATCAGAATTTACTTATAAACTTGGCGCTTGCCCCTATATTCATTAACATCATTCAATTAACTGTTTAGGTATTAGTCTTTGAAACAGGCAAATTAATGGTAAGTTTGAATATAAACCACAGACAGAATTTATTGTTATTCTATTTTAAGTGTGCTGCTGATAAATAAATCACCTGAAGTCTCCAGAGGGAAATGATTTAAAGCAGAAATAATTGAGCTATTATAGTTCTTTCCGTTAGCCTGCACATTTACATTATCTATGAACTGGTAAGCACATTTGGTGCTAGTACCTATTATGTATAAGACTATTCATTATGTTTTACAAATACAAAGTTTTATTTATTTGTTTGTTTTTTGAGAAAGAGAGCATAAGCGAGTGTGGGAGAGGGGGAAGGGCAGAGGGAGAGAAAATCTGAAGCAAGTTCCACGCCCAGTGTGGCTTAATCTCAAGATTGTGAGATCATGACCTGAGCCGAAATCAAGAGTCAGAGTCGCTTACCTGACTGAGCCACCCAGATGCCCACAAAGTATTTTTATAGATACCCTTTAAATAAATACTGTAGAGTCAATCTATGGGGAGAGATATATTAATTAATGGGTGAAAAAATAATATTTTATGGTCTTTATTACATCACACCTCAATCTTCTATTCTTTGGTTACAAACAGAACAATTATATAAAACAAATCAAGAATATAGACAAACCTGTTTTTGTAATCAGCTATTTTTTGAATAAACAAGTCTGATGTGACCCCTTGGTAACTAAGACAAAGCCATTCTTCTTGCATAGTAATGTCACTAAACACTTGAAGAAAATTAGGTCTAAATAGCAACTTTGCTGAAAGAAAAAATACATGAGATTTATCCATGAGATAAAGGAACTACGTTTTGAATTTCATTATGACTGCAGTTCTAAAAGACAGATCTTTCTAAAAGATCAATGCAAATAGTACCTCAGAGAAAAGGTCCATGCCAGACAGGATCACTAAATGAAAACTACCTTTGCTCCTACTTTATGGTTTAATTTAAATATCATATAAACTCTCAGGAATAATTTATATTTTTAATGTCACTGATATTTGGATGGCTGCATTAAAGTCATACCATCCTGCAAATAAATAGCTTTTTAATATGCAAAACATGCGCATTAGATTTAAGCAAAAACCTCCGCTCCATAAAGAAAATGCAGTGTCATCCTTTACTCGTATTTCTGTGCCTACTGAATGAATACACAACAAATGAAGGAGATAATACAGCTTTCTTTTCTGCTTTATTAAAGCTCACCCTGTATTTCTTATATTAAGCCTCATATACTCTGTTAACTTTTGTTCAATTTATTATAGTATCTCAAAAATCCCCAGAAAAGTTTAAATTCAGTTCAGTTTCTTTTAAACAGACACAAGTGTAAAAACCTACTTTCATGGTAATCCTTGGTGACTGAATATATTCAACAAAATTAATAATGTTTATAATGAAGATTAAAATGTCAGATTGCAAGTAGAACTAAATCAAGCAGGTGCAGGTAAAGAAATGTTTCCATTAGAATAAAATTATCTAGGAACACAGATTATAGTAAGAGATACATTTGGCTAAATAGAAAGCCACTTTATAAAGAAAACCTGAAGCCTTTTCAAAACACTTTTCTCAGTGCTGATATTTAAGAAAGACAGGAAAGGGAAAACGTGAAAGCCACTGGAGGCACCTGGGTGGCTCGGTTGGTTGAGCGTCCAACTCTTGATTTCAGCTCAGGTCATGATCCCAGGGTCATAGGATTGAGCCCCACATTGAGCTCTGCACTGAGTGTGGAGGCTGTTTAAGATTATCTCTCTGACTCTTCCTCCCTCCCCTGCTCTCTCTCCCTCTCTAAAATAAATGTTTTAAAAAAGAGTTTTAAGAAACTATTAAGGGCACTGGATATCTTTTTTTTTTTTTTTTTTTTTTTTTTTTTTTTTTTTTTTTNGTTTATTTTTGAGAGAGAGAAAGACAGAGTGTGAGGAGGGGAGGGGCAGAGAGAGGGAGACAAAGACTCCGAAGCAGGCTCCAGGCTCTGAGCTGTCAGCACAAAGCCCGATGCAGGGCTCGAACTCATGAACTGTGAGATCATGACCTGAGCTGAAGTCAGCAGCCTAACCAACAGAGCCACCCAAGCACCCCTAAGGCCACTGGATTCTAATGAGACCTGCAACCTAGCAGGAGAGAGAAAATAAACCCACGTGGATATATGCAGAAAACTCAACGGACGGAATCAATGTTAAATACCTTTATAAGAACAAACGTAAACTATATTACTGAAATAAATTATAATTCTAACGTCAGGAAAAAAGTTCTCTCTTTCCATCTCAACTCCACTTGCAGATACAGCTTACTTGACAAACATTCTAAAGCTTAAATGGTACAATTTCCTTCTTGGCATCTTGACCACAGCAAAGTAGTTCTCCACTATCCCAGCAACCTCTAGTAAGACTCTCATCTAATATAATTCTGATATAAATATTCAGTGTCCTTAGACTTTAAAATGATGGCATTGCTTTGGGGGACCAGGAGTGTTACTATCTAGACATATTTGGTCCATAGCATTTTTTTACACCATCCTCCTCCCATCAGGTAAGATGCCAACCCCAGAAGCAAAAGTTGCTTTTACTTCTTTCCCTCGTTAGCTTATTTTTTATCTTTTCCAAGTAGCATCCTTTATTTTTGTGAATTTCTTGATTGCCTTTTAGAGGTCCATTCTCTTCCCATTAGGGTTGATAGTAATTCATAATGTATTGGGGGTGAATATGTGTTACAAACAGAAAATTCTTCTTTGCTACTCTGCAGAAGCGATCATTCATAATTACTGGATGGCAAAAAAAAAAAAAAATGGCATTGCTTCTGCCTTCATGGAGCTTATTGTCTGGAGAAGACACAGAAAGTCTTTACTTTCCAGAGACCCGGTTTCTCTTTAGTTCATGTCAATAAAACCCCCTCAATAATTTCACATAATTTGTTTCCCTCCTACTTCTTTTCTCAATCCTCTCTATATTCAGAATTTTTGGTGCCCTTCTATTACCTTCTGACTCATTTGCATCAAGAGCCAACATGACGCCTGTATGCCCCAACTGTCTCCCACTCCTGCCAATATTGAACTCATTTTCTGCCCATTTTTTTCAGAAGAAGAAACTAAAAAGCAGAGAGTTTACACCATTACCCATGTCCACACAGTCAATGAATGCTGGCTCTGGGATTAAACTTAGTATTATTTGATTTCACTCGCTCACTACAGTAAGGAAAACAATGCCCCCCCAGAGATGATCAAGTCCTAAACCTTGGAACCCGTGAAATCTGCGACATGACAAAACCTATACATATGTGATTAAACTGCCAGTCTTGAGGTGGAGGCAATTATCCTGGATTATCTGGAAGAACTCTCCATGTACTCCCAAGTGTCTTTTAAGAGTAGGCAGAGAGAGATTTGACGCAGACAAAGAAGAGGCAATGTGACGAGGGAGGCAGAAAATGGAGCAATGTGGCCACAAACTCAAGAATGTTGGCAGCCAACAGAACCTTCTGAGTGGTACCCTGCCGATACCTTGATTTTGGCCCAGGAATACTTACTTCAGATTTCTGGCCTTCAGAACTGAGAAAAAATGATTTATGTTGTTTAAAGCCACCAAATTTGTAAGAGTTTGTTATAACAGCCACTGGAAAGTAACTCAAGAACTGAAACCCTGATTTTACACTGCCACCTACAGGCAAACCCTCTGATTCCCAAATCAGAATCCGTTTCAGGAATTAGAGTAATGACCACAGAACTAAGTTCAAGGGCATTACTTTCATGTCTGTAGTAGCTTGAATAGGAAAACCAAACAACCCACACCTGAAGGAAATGGGGTTCCCACATGCTGAGAATACTTATCAAATTAGAATCAGAGAAGCGTCAAAGAAGACATAAACCAAGGGTAACCCTAAATAATTTCATTAGCTTCCTTTAGTCGTTCTAGTAAAAGAAAACCTAGTTCTTGAACTGCGTAGGGCTAATCCCACAAGATGGAAACAGCTGGTTGGGAGATATTTTTGAAGGGAGAGATTTCCATGTAATAGCGAACTAGTAAGGTAGGTCAGAGGAATGTAGTCATATGCATTCATTGCTGGATAAACATAAAAGTTGCGATGTAAAAGCAGAGCCCTGGCTGCATGTGACAGATAAAGCTTTAGCTTTGGCTTTGACCGATTCTATTCAACGTATATCAATAAGTGTCAGCAGTAGAAAGACACCAGGATAAGATATAGACTTTGTCTCCTAGGGCTATACGTCTTCCAGTGACGACGTGTAGTCAATTAAATCAGATTGTACTTATAAGAGCATCTTGGAGGTATTGTGGGTTCAGTGCCAGACCACAATGAAGCAAACATTGCAATAAATGATTGCTTTTGGTTTCCCACTGCATAGAAGAGTTATGTTTACACAATATTGTTTTCTCTTAAGCGTGCAATAGCATTATGTCTTAAAAAACAAATTTAAAAATACTTTATTACTAATAAATGCTAACCGTCATGTGAGCTTCTAATGAGTTGTAATCACTGATCATAGATCCATATAACAAGTCAAGTGATAATGAAACAGTTTGAAATATTACAAGGATCTGGGGCGCCTGGGTGGCTTAGTCGGTTAAGCATCCGACTTTTGCTTAGGTCATGATCTCGCGGTTTGTGGGTTCGAGCCCCGTGTCGGGCTCTGTGCTGACTGCCAGCTCAGAGCCTGGAGCCTGTTTCAGAGTCTGTGTCTCCCTCTCTCTCTGACCCTCCCCTGTTCACGCTGTCTCTCTCTATCCTAGAAATAAATAAAAATATTTAAAAAAAAAGAAATATTGCAAGGATCACCAAAATGTGACACAGAGACATAGTGAAAAATGCCGTTGGAGGAAAAAAATATGCCACCAAAAGACTTGCTCCACACAGCGTTGCCACACACCCAGGAGTTGTTAAAAAAAGAAAAGAGGTAGTATCTGCAAAGCACAATAAAATGAGATATGCCTATGCCATATTAAAACGTGTTAAACTGATTAGTAATTAAGGAAAAAGATTTTTTTTTCTCTCATAACATTTACCAAAATAAGCTGGTCGATGAATTAAGTGCATGGTGGTCAAACACTGAAACTACTCAAAGACAGTAGAAACTACAGGTGAATTTTGTATGAACACAGATACAGAAGGCCTTTCTAAGCATAAAAGATGGAGTGACGTCACTAAGATGGCAGGAAAAATGGCTCGTTCAGCCTCCTTCAAAGAAAGACCTTTGAGCAAGTATCC
Source organism: Crocuta crocuta (assembly GCF_008692635.1). Classification (NCBI taxonomy): domain Eukaryota; kingdom Metazoa; phylum Chordata; class Mammalia; order Carnivora; family Hyaenidae; genus Crocuta; species Crocuta crocuta. The sequence continues at coordinate 6,944,869 of NW_027531522.1, forward strand.
ACAGACAGGTCACCTCTGTGAGAATCCCAGAACCAAGGGTGAGGCTGAAGTACCCTTTGGCTCACAAATAAAAAAGAAAGAAAAAAGATACATTTGAAGAGTAAAAGGAGCAGTTTCACCTTGACCCCGTCACCTCTTCCCTAAGCCAGTACAGCATGACACCAAGAAGTACCCACGGGGCCTCTGGTTTCTCCAGGGAGAAAAAGGGTCCCCGGTGGCATCCAGCATTCTCAGTGCTGCGAGTCCTTTTAAGAGCACCCACCTAGGTCTCACCTCACAGGGATCACTGGGGAAAGAAATGGGGCTAGATCTGCAGGGATCAGAGACAGAGAGGGAACAGGAGCCCAAAGCACCCACTGCAGGGATCGTGGTGAGCTGGGGTCCTGCCGGTGGCAGCACCTCACCGGAGATCTCAGCAAGTGCCTCTTCCCATCTGCAAAACCAAGACGATGAACACTTTGGCAAAGGAGCTCAATTGGCTGCGTCTGGGTCCCCAGCCAAAGGTCCCTAAAGACAAGGCCAATTTTATATAGCCTGCTCACACAGGGAAGGAAGTGAGCAAACCCACCCGACGCTTAATACTGCCTCTGGCCCTGTCTGACCAGGGAGCCTAATCAGTGAGCCCTGGAAGGTTCCACAGCCCAGGTTACGACCCCACCCAGACAGAGAGCCAAGCCAGGAGCTCTGCCCACTGGTGAGCATAGACCCTGCCTAACCAGGACACATGAGGACAGACCACACGCAGCCTTGGAGCTCAACATACAGCACTGCCTGGACACAGAGCATAGCCAAACGCCCCGTCCAGCAGTGGAACCCAGCCCATAGCCCTGCCTGACTGCTGAGCCCAGCCTGAGTTCCCACCTAATCCCAAAATGGCCTTACCTCAATGCTGAGTCAAGCCAGAGGCACATCTGGATAGGGAGCACAACTGGGGTCCTCACCCAACCAGGGTCAACTGCAGAGCCCAGCCTGCAGCCACCCAAATGCAGAGTCGCACCAGTAGTGCTACTCTGCCGGGGACACAGCCTTGACCCCGGCCAATCAGAGGTGAATGCTGAGACCAGCTAGTAGCTCCACCTGACCAAAGAGCCAACCCAACAGCCACTCAAACAGGGAAACAGCCAGTAGGCCAGTTGGAAAGCCAAACTGAGTCAGCAGGCTCACCCAATCACAGAGCTTAGCCAGAAGCACTTCCACCTCAAAGAACAGATACTAACCTCACCTAATTAGAGACCCATACAACAAGCCTCTCCTGCCCACAATTACTACCATCTGATCCATCCTAGCCCAGAAATGAGCTACTACTGGCTTAAAAGAGAATGCTGAACCTCTAAGATAGTTTATGTAAGCCTCGTGGCAACAACAAAAGAAAAACCTGTAGTAGATTAAACAAAATAAGGAGATGAGGAATCAAAACAAACCATTACATCACAAAAAGCAGACAGCAAGAAACAAAACAAAACAAAAAACAAAAACAAAAAAAAAACAGAGTAAAAGAACTACAAAACAGTCAGAAAATAATCAACACAATGGCAATAGTAAGTCCTTACCTAGCAGTACTTTACCTATCAATTACTTTATCATAGGTTGATGAAATTCTCCAGTCAAAAGACTGGGGGAGGCTGAATGGTTAAAAAGCAAAAATACTAGATCCAATAATATGCTGCCTTTGGGGAAATAGGTTCAAGAATTCCTTACACGTATGAGTTAAAAAAGCTTAGGGCAGAAAGCCGCTGCCACAGGGTGAAAGTACCAAAAGTTAGTTAGTGAGGTCTTTTTAAGGGATCACAAGTAACTTGTTACAGGAAATTTCTTTTCATCTGGTGCCAATATACTACTGTGCTGTGATCACAACTCCAAATGCCACTTGCCCCCAGACTCTTTGCTTCTCACACACACAAGTTAATGATCGCCATCTGATTCTTTTCTTTACATTCACCACGTGTGTAAGATCTTGAGTGCTTAATAAATACGGAGACAAAACCCTAGTTCGGGACTATTATCTCTTCCCAGACAATGGCCTCTCTCATATTCAATTTCGTGTCTACTCCCTTGCTGGACGAGAGAGAACTCCAGACTCATAGTCTGCGACAGCTGCCTACAAGAGATATTCACTATAGTTTTACCGGCACACATAGGCTGGGAGTGAAGGGACAGAAAAGATTCCATACAAATGGTAACCAAGAGAGAAGAGGGGCAGCTATACTTATATCAAACATACTTTAAGTTAAAAATAGTCATAAGAGACAAAGTCATAATGATAAAAGAGTTAATAATTCACCAAGAAGACCTAATGACTGTAAATATTTAGGCATCCAACATCAGAACGCCTAAATATATAAGGCAAATAATAACAAAACTGCACAGAGAAATAAACAACAATAATAGGGACTATTAGTATTAATATTCTGCGTCCAATAATAGATGGCTTACACAGATGGAAAATCAATAAGGAAAGAGCACTACAGTGTTATTTGACTATATATATGACTGTAATTAACATCTATGTTATTGACTATATATTGTTTGAGTTAACATTATATAGTGTTATTAAAATGACACTATAGACCAAACAGACATAGCAGACTTACACAAACATTCCATCCAATAGCAGCAGAATGCATGTTCTTCTCAAGTGCACACAGAACATTTTCCAGGACAGATCATAAGTTCAGCCATGAAAAAGTCTTAACAGAGTCAAGAAAATTAAAATTGTATCACATGTCTTTTCTGACCACAATGGTATGAAACAAGATAGCAAAACAGGAGGAAAGTCTGGGAATCCACAAGTATATACAAATCAAACACACACTCCTGAATAGAACAAATGAAGGATCAAAGAGGAAATCAAAAGGGAAATAAGAAAATATTGATACAAATGAAAATACAACATGCTAAAATTTATGGGATGCGTTAAAAGCAGTTCTAAGGTGAAAGTTTACAGTTAAAAACACGTACCTTAGAAAAAGAAAGATCTCAAATAAACAACCTAACTACACCTCAAGACCTCAAGGAACTTGAGCAAACTAAAGTTAAAGTTAACAGAAGAAAAAATAATTAAGATCAGAGCAAAAATAAATGAAATATAGAATAAGGAGAAAAGACCAACTAGGGGTCAGTTTTTAGTAAAACTAAACACAAAATTGACAAACTTTTCACTAGACTAACCAAGAAAAGAAGAGATAAGACTCAAATGAATAAAATTATCAATGAAAGAGGAGCCATTAAGCTGAAATTACAGAATTCCAAAATATCAAGAGACTACTACAATTACATACCAATAATCTAGATGAAAGTGATAAATTCCTAGAAATGCACAACCAACTAGGACTGAGTCAAGAAAAAATACAATATCTGAACAGCTTAATGATGAGTAAAGAGACTGAATGAGAAATCAAAAGAGATTGAATCAGTAATCAATAGCCTCCCAACACAGAAAAGCTTAGGATTGATGGTTTCACTCATGGGATTCTACCAAACACTGGTGAATTTAAAGAACTGAAGCCAATCCTTCTGAAACCCTTCCAAAAAACTGAAGAGGGGGGAATAGTCCCATATTCATTTTATGAGACCAATACTATCTTCATATTAAAGCCATATAAAGACACTAAAAGACAGTAAAACCATAGGCCAATATTCCTGATGAACATAAATCCAGAACTTCTCAACAAAATACTAACAAATCAAATTAACAGCACATTAAAAGGATTACATACTGTGATTAGGTGGGATTTATCTCTGGGATGCCAAGAAGGCTGAACATAGTCAATAAATGTGATACTCACATTAATATAATGAAGGATAAAAATCATATGATCCTCATAACAGATGAATAAAAGCATTTGACAAAATTCATTGGGAATGAATTCTGTGTCCTTCCCTCATCTCAAAAATAAATAAACATTAAAAATTTTTAATTAAAAATCAAATTTTTAAAAAATAAGAATATAAAAATTCTACTCTTTTTAAATCTTAGGAGATAATCTGCAATGTATACAAAACCTGTATATTGTTCAGTAAAGACTAATTTGTGTATAATCAAAAGCAACTCATAAACACTGAGGAAGTGAATTAGTGAATGATGGTACATTCATTTAATGGAATACTATTGGCTTATTAAAAGTACTGGTGAATAGTTGTTTACAGATTGCATATAAAATTAAAAGATTAGGAAACAGTGTGGTTGATTATTTTTATTAAATGCATATAGACACAATGATGTGGTTTATCTTCCCTACCTATATATAAACATTTCCTACAATAAAAAATGAATTTCTTCTTTTGTGGTAAAAGGAAAACATTTTTGGAGAAATAAAAAAGTTAAGAAATTCCTAATGGAGTCAGTACGTGGTCTTTAACCCAGAGTAATATCTTAGTTCATTTGTACTACCCAATAACATACAAAAATAGAGATTCCCTTCAGTTATTATTAATGACACATACAAAACCAGAGGCGCCTAGGTGGCTCAGACGGTTAAGCATCCGACTATAGCTGAGGTCATGCTCTTGCGGTTCTTGAGTTTGAGCCCCACGTCGGGCTCTGTGCTGACAGCTCAGAGCCTGGATCCTGCTTCGAATTCTGTGTCTCCCTCTCTCTTTGCCCCTCCCCTGCTTGCAGTCTGTCTCTCTCTCTCTCTCTCTCAAAAATGAAGAAACATTTAAAAAATTTAAAGGCACATGCATAACCAAGATAGACTTGAGGACTTGATAAGTTTTCTGGGCCTCACAGTGGCTGTCTCTTTCAGCAAATAACACTCTCCATTACACATTACACATCCATTCATGCGTATGTTGGTTCCATGCTTGATTAAGTGTTCTACTCTCAGGAAACACATACCTAACATAGCAAATTACGTGCCCTAACCAAGGCTACCTCTGCATCTTTCCGGACATAAAGCTCTTTGATGTTTCCTCTACATTATGTATAACAATAATCATTCTGTGCAAGAAAAAGAATAAAACTGCATTTGTTACATTTTAATGTAATCAAAGAAAAACACATTTAAAACTTACACAATTAAAATGCATTTTTAATTTCTGGATGCAACTATAACCAGGATATAAAATTATTTTATTACTAAGCAGTGATCTTTGGTAACAACATCATATACTGTATGATGAATATATTCTTAAAATTTTACCTTCTATAGCAAATATACTACCTAACCATTTTATATCTGTTATTTTAGGTATGGTTTGCAGGTAGTACTTTCAGCATAGATTTTTCTTAAATTCTGTTTTTTTAAGCCACTGTAATCAACTTTTAGAAATTACTTAATCTAGTGGGGTACCTGGGTGGCTCAGTCAGTTGAGCTATGGATGTTAGCCAGGTCATGATCATGTGGTTCGTAGGTTCGTGAGTTTGAGCCCTACATCAGGCTCTGCGCTGACAGCTCAGAGCCTGGAGCCCTCTTTGGATTCTGTGTCTCCCCCCCCCCTCTGTCCCTCCCCCACTTGCTCGCATGCACTCTCTTTCTCTCTCTCAAATAAATAAACATTAAAAATTTTTTATATAAATATTACTTACCAAGCTAAAATACACTGGAATAAAATTACAATGAAAGGACTTAATTCCCTTAGTTAACACAAATTATTAATATGTATGCAAATATGAAGAATAGGTGCTTAACTCAAGGACAGTGTAAATAGAAGCAATTTTGCTTGTGCTTTATATGTGCCCTTTATTCTCAAGTCCTGCAGCAACCCTCCCAGAAATGCTGCCTTCCACAAGGATTACAACAGTTAAGAGAAAATAATTACAGTTAATTGAGAGGTTGACTGTTTGCACTCTTATTTTTATTTCAGCAAAACTGTTGCTAAAGCCTGGTATTTAACCATTATTCTAGATTTATAAAACTGGATCTTTTAGAAATTATGTTGAGAGAGTGTTAAGGCATCTAAATTGGCCTATAAAATACTGGCTTATCTTCTTACCAGAGAAGGCTCCGAGAAAGCAATAATTCTGGTATTTAATGTCTAAGAGATTAAAGCTTTGAAAATTGTTATTGTTGCAGAGCAGAAAACATTAAAATATTTCCAGTTCCACTGAAGCTTTTATCCACATTTATATCCAGCACTTAGATCCATTATGATATGCACAGTTATGTCACAGGGACGGTTTGCATTATTTATGTGGCTTTTAGTTTATAATGAGGTTAAGTCTGCACAAATGCATAATATACACAGGAGTGTAGGTGCATTTGAAATAGTGGGGACTATAGCTCATTTCCACCTGAAAGACAATGACAGCATTATGAAGTAAAAATAAAATCTAAGGAAAAGTACTTTTGCTTGGCAAACAACACACTTAAGAAACTGTGTTCTATACCTAATCTGCATTTTTAATGAGATAGTTCACATTCAAATAGTTTCTCAACAATCTGTAAGCAAACTCTAAAGTCCAATATATTTTAAAGTATCTGTCTTTTCCATGTAGGCAAAAAGGCCTGAGAAAATGTTGGGTATCATACAATGAATGAGGCAATGTAGAGGGTGCCTTAAAATTATGTGTCATCTAGAGTGGGGGAATAAACTTTCTCACACACTGTTTCTCAATTATAATAGTTTTTTTTTACAAGACAAACACTTTGTACTGTTTTTTTTTTTTTTAATTAGTCACTAGATTTAAAGACAAATGTATCTGCTCTCCACAAAACTGGAGAAACAAAGTGAGAAAGCTGTCCTCTGTCTTCCAGCAATACCTTCCCCACTTCCTGCCACGGAGGCCTCTAGGGATGAGGTTCTAGAACCACCTAGGAATTACACTAAAATATAGATTCCCAGCTCTACTCTGTGAGATTTTGATCCAAGTATTTCAGAATCTGCATTTAAATACATTACACATAGGGGTGGCTAGGTGGCTTAGTTAAGCGTCTGGCTTCAGTTCAGGACATGATCTCACGGTTCGTGAGCTCAAGCCCTGTGTAGAGCTCTGTGCTGACAGTTCAGAGTCTGGAGCCTGTTTCAGATTCTGTGTGTCTCTCTCTGCCCCTCCCCCATTTGCACTCTGTGTGTCCCTGCCTCTCAAAAATGAATGAACATTAACAAATTTTTAAAAATAAATATATATTATATACATATATTAAATTAAATATATTAATATATAATATATAAAATAATTTTATAATTATAAAAATTATATATATGTACATATATATGTGTGTGTACACACACACACACACACATTGACAGTGTTCCCTGATCACCATTTTCCATTTTGAGAAACTTCCCTAAGGTTTCTATGAGCACAGTTAGAAATCACTAATGTAGAATAGGCATGCATATTCCCCTAGATGTCATTCCATATCAACAATGAAGTGTGAAGAACTTAATTATGCCTGAAGGGATGATTTTATACTCCTGATAAATCTTAATATTAAACCTCATTCAACCAACAGATGGGCATTTAGTCCAATAAATAGATTTGAGGGCCAATGATTCAAAATGTTGCTCTCCTTGCCTTCTAGCAGTAAAAATAAGTTGAATCAAAAGCTTTTTTTCTAGGACATAAGAACTATTATAAATTCATGGTACTTAGCTATGAACCAATTTACATATTATGATAAAATGGCAGGGGCTAAAACACTAGGCCAATTAAACTGATTCTGGAGGTCAGAACATATAAGTCAGAGATCATATAAAACTACAAATGGGCAGAGATCATTACACAACAATTCCAAGTGTACAATATCCTAAACATATTTAAATTTGAATTAGCTTCAAAGCTCAGGTGCTAACTGATCAAATATCTTAATTCAATGGTAATCAAATAACAATTTAAAAAAATTCTTAGCTGAGTAGGACTAATGTTTTTGCCAAGTTCCCTAGCAGTTCTTAGAACAAAAATGGATATATATATATATATACACTCACTTTTCTTCTGCTTTTTTTCTTTTTTCTTACATTCTTTTCTTCCCAACATTATGTTTCTTTTTCCAGAATGCTAAGAAAATAACTTTTCAACTAAATGTTTCCTATTATTGTATAGGCTAAAAGAAATGGAAATTTCACCCATCCCCAGTCTAAAAACAACATGCAAATTGCAATTGATGATTGATGATATTTACAATGAATGAATTTTACTGTATTAAGACACTGGTGTATAGATCAGAATAGTATTCATTTCTGTATGTCTTGATTTCAATCCTAGGAATAAATCCTGCTCGGTGCCCTCATTTGGGCCCTGCTGAGCAAGATGAAGAAAGAATCCACTCACCAAGTCCTTTGCCAAGGCCATGGCTGCATATTCCCAACTGGAGAAGAAGACACGTCTTTTTCTAAGTCATGTCAAAGTCTTGAACAAACTGATTGTATGGAATGGTGTCAACCATCCACAAACAAAGTGAAAATAAAGATGCAATCCCCTCCTTTTTTTTAGACCACAAAGTTCACTTCACACACTGAGGTACAAAGCTTACTGGTCCCTTAAAGCATGAAGGCAAAACTGTAGAATGTCACTTGGAACGTCACTTTATTTAGCTTTTACCATTTCATTTTCATGATGAAATATACACATTAAGATTTGACTCCACAGTGAAAACTTCCCTACATAATCCTACATGACCATGACTTTTCTAGACTTTGTACTGCTTCATTAAGTATATGAAGTGAGAGAATATGTGAAGTATAATAATGTGCTCTTTTTCTTTTGTACTTGTTTGTGAATGATTGTCACCAACCTGAGCCTGACTCAATCTTTGCCGCAAGGAAAAGTGGGATCACAGAATGTGAAGACGAAGAAAGAACTGGTACAGAGCTTTCTGATTTTCAAAATTGGTCTTGAAAACTATTTCAAACACAATGGTCTTTAAAACCTGGCTTTATATTTCTGGAGGCACACATCTGAGAGAGAAAAGCATTTCCTAAATTAGAAAAACTTCCCTTTAAATGTTAAAAAAAATAAAATTTGAAAAATAGAGCTTAGAGATTTACTATGAGCCACTGAGATATTTGATGCATAAAAACTATTTCTTAGGACATACTAAAAAAATGTCACACCTTCCCTGGCTGCAGAAGAGCCTGAAGAAGAAAGCAGAGGAAGTCTGGGGAAGTTGCAAGCTGAGGGACTGCTCCCTCCTCCCAATTCACTGTCACGTGGAGTGCACCTATTAAACATTATCTGATTACTAAATATTCTCCTTTAAAATATATTTAATTTTTTTGCTTTGCAGGCTATAATTATAACGCATAAATATTTAGAAACTTATCATCAACTAATTCATTCAACAAATAATTATGGAGGCCTTCTATATATCAGTCACTTAGACATAATGCAATAGAAAGGAAAGTCACAGACTCTGTGATTCCTCAGAGAATGTGCAGTCTATTGGGGGGTGCGGGGAGGGGAAGGACAAGCAAGTTAAAAGCAAATTATATTCCTGTGTTTATAATATGCTACCACATTTCTATGTATACCTTTCCCACACACAAGTGAGATTCTAGTCTGCCTTTTTCTTTATGGAAATACAGATTATTTTTTTATAATAATATAAAGAGAGAGAGAGAGAGAGCATGAGCAGGGGAGGGGCAGAGAGAGAGGGAGACACAGGATCCGAAGCAGCTCCAGGCTCTGAGCTGTCAGCACAGAGCCCAACGCGGGGCTCGAACCCATGACCCGTGAGATCATGACCTGAGCCAAAGTCTGATGCTTAACCGACTGAGCCACCCAGGCGCCCCTGGAAATACAGATTATTGATGCAGTGTGGTTTATTTGCAGGTGCCAGAGAAATTTTCTGAAATTATACTTTAGGCAGCATTGGCTGCTAATTCTGAAATCAGATGATGGTAAAACCGGAACCATTTTAACAAAACAAAACCCCAAAAGAGAGCTCGGAAAATCAGAATGAAAAAGTCAGCCCATAAGATGCTGTGTCTCTCCTGAGTCCCAGGTCATGTTGGCAATGATGGACTGGCAGTGAGCAGTGAACACACCATTAGTTTTCTTTGAAACAGAAGCCATAGAAGTGGGGCTTGTGAAACCCACAAAGAAGTGTGAACTGCAAAGAGATGTGAAGGCATAAAGGTTCTGAAAACATCCTCAGTAATATAAATGGGGATCCTTTTGTTGTCTTCAGTCATCCTTCTAAGAAATCACTAAAAGGAAAGATGAAGGATGGGATCTTACAGGAAGTCAGGTATGAGATATGAAGCCTTGGAAACAAAAGACCAAAATAAATGAAAATGAAGATCAAAGACGGGAAGAGGGGGGAAAGGGTTAAGGAGAAAGATAAGCTAAAAAAGGAGGAAACAGAAAAGAGATTTGGGGCATGGGTGGGGGGAAGGAATGAATAGGTAATTTTATTCTTTTTAATTAAAAAAAAAGTTTTAAGTAGGCTCCATGTCTAACATGGGGCTTGAACTCACAACCCTGAGATAAAGGATCACATGCTCTGCCCATTGAGCCAGCCGATGCCTCAGAAAAGATCATTTTGAACAATATATTAACACTGCTTTTCAACAAGTGATGATATTACAAATTATTTTTCTTATGCTTTTCTCAAGTTTCTATGACTTTTACAAGAATATTTACAGCTTTTTAAACTAAATAATTGGGGTTTTTTTTTCAATTTTACATGAAAGAGTACACTTAGCCCACTTACTCTGTAACTTAAATATTCATCTTTACAATTGCAGTGGCTTATGGTAAGGTGGCGAGTCAGGAATTTGGGAACTGCTTAACACACAGTTCCTAAGAGACATGTTCAAAATATGCAGTCACTTACCTTGTATGATCCACAGATGGCCTGTGATTCTCTTCCCCATGATGAATGCTTGTTCCACTGCCAAGTCCCCACCTGAATGTGTTTGAATCTTTAATTAGATTTTGTGAGATTGGCTGGTACCATTCACACAGGCTTCTTTCCTCAAAGCTGCACATTTTCATGGCTTGAATTGAAAAAAAACGAAGATGAGCTAATCACAATAAATGTGTCAATAAACGGCAATTTCTACTATATCAAGCACTTTCTTACTGTTGGCTTCCTTTTTTATTATTATTTTCTTTTAAGCATAATTAGAATAATTAGGCAAATGATTTGTATCATTACTAGAAGAGTTTGAAGGAAATCTGCATGTACTACATTCAAATACCTATAGTAGCTATAACATGGGAATAAATGCATATACTAAAGAATTTGCTCTGATATGGGGGTGAGATTTCAATTAGGGCCTAAAGCTGCAATCTAAACATCGGTAGTTTCTTCGCATATAACACCTCCATTGATTATATGACCCAAGTTCTGGTAAGTCTGTTCTTTTACCACAGTATTATTACAAAGCTAAATTTGATTTCAGACTCTCAAGGAATTAGTCCAAATTCCAAACTACTAGTGTTCAAAAAGCAATAATATTTATAATAACTTTTATACTGGACCTCTTTCTTTGAAAGTTTTCAATATTCTTGTAATGACTGTATTCTAATATCACATGAAATTACAAGTCCAGTGATTTACATAGGTTGTGTGTGAAAATGCCTTCTTCCTCTCTCTCTCTGAACATGTTCATGTGTCTTTCAGTTGGTCTTAAATTCTCCACTGTTCTTGTGTATACCACAGAGGATCGTTGTACACACCCCCACTTTTAAATGGCATAAGCACTGCTGTCAAATCATTACCATCACTGAGTTAATGATTTATTGTAAAGTGTGAGAAGGAAACACTCCATCAAAAAAAAGTGATTTTAATTGTGACATTCAGGTGTTTATTTAGATTATTCAATCTCTGATGTTAATATTGATCATATAATTATATTTACCTTGTAAAGAGATTTAAAATACAGTAGAATTTTGTTTTCCATATCATTAAAAAAGAAGAGAATCATTTCTTTTCAATGAGAAGGCATAAAGTTTTAGTCAAGCAAGATGAATGAGCTCAAAGATTTGTTGTAAGATACTGTACCCAGAGTCAACAATAATGCATTGTACACATAACAATTTGTTAAGAGGGTGGATCTCATGTTGTGTTCTTTACACACAACAAAAAACATTAGAAAATGTAAGACCATAGTTAACAGGCAGATTTTTTGTTATAGTTCATCTTACAAAAAGACGGAGGAGGCAAGATCATGTAATTTGTTCAGAATTTAATAATTCAGTTCACAGGCATTTAAAACAAATAAATAACACCATGATTTTAAAATAATAATTTAATAGGATACCTCCAGTCAGGACATTTCAAGAACTTTATCAAAACTCCCTGCCCCATCATAAATGACATGACTAAAATTGCAAAGTTGGACTAAGAAGAAAGTCAGTATTCACTAAAGATATTCATTTAATGTAATTAACTAGAATCTGTGTCAATTTCTAGAAATGCCACAACTTACATACCTACATAAGAAGATTTAATGTCCCCATGAGGAAGTGTGCATAGCACAAAATCTTCCATGACATTATCTTCCATCTGCAATGCACAGCCTATATGCCCAGCCAACTTGAGTTAATTACTATCTCCTCTTATCTGCGGACTGAGTTGGCTTCGATCTTATGAGTTTGAGGGTCTAGATTAATTTATTGCATATTTGCACATTAAAAAGATTTCTCTTTTTAAATTACATATGAACCTTATTTGACTTTTTACGTTTTAAAATTTCTTGACAATGCTGACAGAAGACAAATTAGAGTTTCAGCTATAGTCTGTATTTTCCTCATGGTATGAACCCTTAATATCAAGATACTTGAGAAATATTACAGTGCAGTAAATTCATATACTATCCAATAAATAGTAGGGAAGGGGAAAAATGGAAAAGTGTTCACCCCTTTTGATCTTGTGCTCTGCCCATTCAAACACAGATTAATTTTTCTCCTCTGAGACTGTGCCTTTGGCTGAGAAGTTCACTCTTAAATTACAAATTTGCCAGGGTGCCTGGGTGGCTCAGTCGGTCAAGCATCCGACTTTGGCTCAGGTCATGATCTCACAGTTCATGGGTTTGAGTCCCATGTCAGGCTCTGTGTTGACAGCTCTCTCAGAGCCTGGAGCCTGCTTCAGATTCTGTATCTCCCTCTCTCTCTCTGACCTTCCCTGACTCTCTCTCTCTTTCTCTCTCTCTCAGAAATAAATAAAACACCAAAAAATCTTTTTAATCACAAATTTGCCTTAAAAGCCATGGACTGGCAGATGCCAATAAATGAAAACCATTGTTCAGTGGGACCCAGGTGCTGAAGCGCTCGATTGTACTGGTCCATATGAATACTACATATTTAACATAGTATTCATTTTATATTTTGGCAATGGCAAACTTGAACAAATTCATCTAATTTAAGGGTTTTATAATACTCTTGAACATTCCCATCTCATGACTGTGAGGAGGAGAATAGAGACAAACAGGGATGGATAGAAAAGAACAAGTAAACTGTAGTCCTGGAGTCAAGTAACAGCCATGAAACAAGTGTTTTAAATCCAAAAGTTCAATTTCAAAACACTTCCCTCTTGTGGAGCAGCACAGAAGGATACATACTGATTCTTCTACTATATTTTCTATACAAAGAGCTTTTATATTAAAACCTCCTCTAAGCCAGGTTGAAAATTTCTAACTAGGACACGAGGCCATGCTATGTAGAGATTATACTAGTATTGTCTGTTTTACGGCTATATTTAATACAAACTAGTAATTCACCTACCGCACAATGATTCATCTGATTGGTCAGGGCAGTCATATCTAAAATCACATTTCTGGATTTTTTCAACACAGCGACCACTCGACCTGCAAACAAATTCATCGTCTGTACAGTTGTGTGGAGGTAATGTTACTGGGGCTGACGCTTCTGGTGGAGTTGGGAGGTCCACTGGCAAATTACCTTGATAAGAGATAAAATACAGGCATCATTTAGCAGGTTCTTCCCTTAAGACCTTACACAGTAAGCTTTTCTATGTATGTTTCCCATTCAGTATTCTGAAGAATAGTTGGTGTCCTTTGGTGATATGCTGAACTTCATGTAAGCATGTAAGTCGGGAGTTCTAGGTCTTAGCAACAGCAAATAATTGAATACAAATAGATGAAGGCGCAGATAGCAATTACTGAAAAACTACTCAAAACTTGCTGAATAAATGGAAGGCTCAAGGACAGGGCTAGGATCGCTGGGGACCGAGGGAGTCTCAGATGCTGGCCTTAGGAACCAGAATCAAGGCCTGGATAAACCGTCTAGTGCACTGGGTAAATGAACTTTGTTTTTCCACTGCTACAATCAATCCAGCATTTCCTCGCCTTGTTTCAAATGCCTTCATATACTAAAGATTCAAAGTTGCAAGGGATACCCAAACCAGAAGTATTCACCTGGTATTACCATTAAGATAATAATTTATGACATTCCAGAGCCTAGAAGAAATTTATAGAAGTTAATTTATATGGTAAGTAAGTCAATTAACATTTATTAACAACACCCCATGTCACAGACATGGTAGGTATAATGCACTGAGAGCCAAATACGCCATCATTTCTGTAAAATAGTTTTCTGAGTAGGGGATAAGGCACTCGGGCAAATCGTTCATCATTATGGTTCCATGGGACACATTTATGATAAAGATTATAACACTGTGGGGGCAAAAGTAACAGCTATCCTTTTACTCCCGCATTCACAGCACATTCACAGACCGCAGTACATGGTGGGCATGCTATCATTGTGAAATGAATTAATAGACAGGCGGAAAGATGGATGGATAGATGACAGAGTAAATGGATAGATGGACAAATGGAAGACTGTACAGTGTATTCAGAACACATGAAAAGCACACATCAGATGGCAGGAGGGAAGACTTCCAGAAAAGCAATGCTTACAAGTTCTTAGCTTTAAAGCATGATGAGTTACTGCCAAGATGAAAAAAGGTACAAGATCTTTTTGGATGATGAGAGATTTGTGTGAAGGCAGAAAAATACATTGGCGTGTTGTTTTTCTGTTTCGCAAAACTGAGAGTTTGGCACAGAGAACATCTCGTGATGGAGTCAGAATGCAAGATAAAGTTACGATGTGGAACTAGACAGCAGACAATTACCACATCATAAAGAGCTAAGTGGGACCCATTCAGGGTTTGAAATAAATACAAAAACTGGTGGAAAAATGCCAAGGTATACAATTTCCACTTTAAGACATATTTTTCTGGCATTAGTGTGAAGAATGACTTGCATGTGGTTCTGACATGGAGAAGAGCTAATCTTTTAACTGATAAACCAAAGCAGAGGGTACGGAGAAAAGAGCAGAGACCTGAGCAATATCAAACATCCGGTACCCAGAGGGCTGGGGGTTCAGGAGCTACTGGGAATCTGAGGAAAGTCCAAAAAGTAGTACTTTATTTCTTAGCTCAAGTTTTGAAGTAATTAAGAGAAGGTAAGACTGAAGCAGATGGCAGATGGGTCAAAATACCAACTTCTCGTGAAGTTGATCATGCAAAAATGACCTCTACCTAAAGACAAGTAGTCTTTTAAAGTGTAAAACTCAGAAAGAAAGAGCCTAAGTCATAACCTTTTCTGGAAACTTTCAGCTCTTCCTGTATGGAAGCCTACCATTAAGAACTGCGGCAAGAAGGGAAGTAGATCTCACGCTTCCTTCAGCTAACTACCTCCGGAAAGAAAAGAGGCAGCTAGGGGAACAGGTATGCATCCTCAGGCCTTCCTTGCAAACTCAGCAGTCCACTGTTGTTTTTCCACAGCTCACATTAGGGTTCGCTCTTGGGGTTTTGTTTTACCTTTTCCTTCCTCTCATCTATCCCGTATTTTCTTCTTAATTGCAACAGTCACATTATGTCTCCTGTTCTGTTTTTCCATACTTGGTTCCTCTCATCTGGGGATTTCTCTTCTTTAAGTTCAACTTAACATTTAAATAAATGTGTGTTACATTTGACAGCTCTCAGTATATGTAGTGTTGTGTTCAGATCACCTGGTCTGCCACAGTATTAAAACCAGTTGTCATGTCTGCATCCTTAGGCATGATTCCAATTTAAATGAGGAAATAGTTTCCCTTAAGGAGAAGTCACGAACATGAGTGGATGTCTTAGAAAAAGAAGGTTAATGAACCAATGCTCAGGAAAAACAGAGATAACTCATTCAGTCAATCAGAAGCCAGGAATGGCAGGTAAAAGGACCAGTACTGTAAAAAGGAAATTCGAAGATCCTGAAATTCTTTATCCTGTCCTCATTACTCCTTGTTATTCTGCCAGAATTACTACGTCTTAAAAACCAAATAAGTCCAGTATGTTTGTATTTAAGAATAATAGAGAAAAGTGTCTCTTACTCCTAAGCCAAACTCTGGAAATGGTGGTATTGTAACTATGCAGTTTGGCTGATTCCTGGGTGTCTGACATGCAGAAGTAGAACAGAGGCCTGAAACATGGTTAGGCAAAGACACGGTTTGGAAACTGAGGCAGGCAAAGGACTGCAAGGTTTCTGACACATTCTCTGGCCTGAGAAGATGGCCCAGACTTTAATCTAAAGACCATGAAAGTCAATTTGTTTTACTTCGCAATGACTTCAAGCAGTATTTCCCAAAGTATCATACTCTAACTCAGGGGATACTAGAAATCACTTGACGTAGTATATGGATAAGTTTTATTATTTTTTAAAAATGAATGTTGAGGGGCACCTGGGTGGCTCAGCCAGTTGGGTGTCCGACTTCAGCTCAGGTCAAGATCTCTTGGTTTGTGGGTTCGAGCCCCACATCGGGCTCTGTGCTGACAGCCAGCTCAGAGCCTGGAGCCTGCTTCAGATTCTGTGTCCCCCTCTCTGACCCTCCCCTGCTCACGCTGTCTCTTTCTGTGTCTCAAAAATAAATAAAAACATTAAAAAAAATTTAAAATGAATGTTGAACTATAGTGAAATATATCTAGAACAATAAGCCTGTCTTAGTCACTGTGGGTGGCTGTAACAAAATACCATAGACTGGGTGGCTTAAACAACAGTCTATTATTTGTCGGAGTTATGGAGGCTGAAAGTTCAAGATCAGGGTGACAGCATGGTTAGATTCTCGGATTCTGGGTATGTCCTCTCATGGCTTCCTTCATATACTCATGCAGTGAGAGATGTCTATTGTCTTTTCCTCTTCTAATAAGAGCACTAATCCCATCATGAGGGCAGCACTTTTCATGACTGACTCCAGCCCTAATTACCCCTAAAAGGTCCCACCTGCAGATACCACCACATTGGGTGTGAGGGCTTCATCATATGAATATTGGGAGGATACAAACTTTCATTCCATTGCAAAACTTATGACGGTTACTTTGAACCTATAATTGCTTAAAAGGCTAGAGATGATGGCAATGATAAAGTGTCTTTAAACAAAATACCACAAAAAGCGTTGCATATCAAACAAAATTGCAAAGGTGAAATGTAAATGACTGACATTTACACTAAGCAGCAGAGATTAGTTTGGTTGGAGCTGATCTTCTTCCACATCCCTAAGCCGCAGGGAAACCCACTCACCCACGCACCTGTCCCCGTAAGTAGATGATTCAGGCTCCAAAGCGTTCTAAGTTCCTGCTCTGTGAATTTTTGTAGCAAATATACTTCATGCTACCCTAATATAATCTTTCTTTACTTTTTTAAAAAATGTCTATTTATTTTGAGAAAGAGACAAAGCATGAGCGGGGAGAAGAGGGAGGGAGACAGAGAATCCAAAGCAGGCTCCCGGCTCTGACCTGTAAGCACAGAGCCTGTTGTGAGGCTCGAACTCACGAACCTTGAGGTCCTGACCTGAGCCGAAGTCGGATGCTTCACCAACTGAGCCACCCAGGCGCCCCATAATCTTTCTGATAGAACAGATTTTCCATTTATTTTATATGAAACTCCACTCCCTACAGCCTTTCCCACATTGGTAATTAAGAGAATACAACCAGTACTTTAACACCTCTAGTCCTTGATAAATTATTATATACCATAACTGTGTGAATTACCGGACTAATATGTCTAGTTGTTCATCTATCTCCAGGAAACAATATCTGTTTTTCCTGCGACTTCTGATGTTAAGAGATGTATTTAATTTAAAAAATCTAAAAGTCTTCTGGAGGTTTAAACCATATCAATCTTCAGAAAATTGAAAAATCTGAAATATCTCCAGGGTAAAAGCCTTTCTTTTGCACTGAATACAATAACAGAGTTCTACCCACAAGGTGAAACAACTACATTCAGCATAAATGTACTGAATGTCTGTGTAAGGTCTCCTTTCTAGGAGAGTAGGCTTTGCTAGAAGTGAGCTACTCTTTGATTATTATTTAAAACAACTATGTGGTACAGCTGTTTGCCACGTACTACGCAGGAGTCCTTTTTCTCATCTCCAACAACAAATCAGTTCTTTTGAAACATTTTTGCTTTAACTCATGCAATATTTTCTAGGTGGTACAAAGTATTTTCCATCTTTACAGACACTATATTGTGTATCAAAGTGACTACAAAGGCTAGTCACTGAACTATTTTCAAGCTAAAATTTAAGTATTTTAACAGCCTTGTCCATTTTTGGTATTTAGCATTTCTTTCAAATAAAAGATGATGAAATTGTACATTTTTAACTTTAAAATAGGTTAAGTCACTTAGTTGTCCAATTTTATTTTCTAGAAACACAATAAAACTAAGTTGAATGGACCACAGGCTTTAGCCAAATTTTTTCCTATATATTTTCTATATATTTCTATATAGAAATTGCTATATATTGAATATTGCTAATATTCCTATATACTTCCTATATTTTGCCAGACTGCACTACACATGCCAAAAGCAGAATATGATTGAGACTGCAATCCTGAATCTCAAATTTCTTTATTTTACCTTGAAGTCTTTATTAAACTGTAAACATCTCCAATAATTTGTATTTTTTGCAGTGCATTAGATTGTATTTCCTTCAGAAAAATATGGTAGAAAGACCTTAAAACAAAGTGCTTTTATTGAATGTATTATTCTGAGGCAAATCTAAGAAACACATCAAACAGCTTAATATTAAAAGGTAAAAAGCTACAGGTGAGATCTTAAAACTGAAGGCAAAAGTACCCATCATTTTCCCCTTGCCTTTTCATTCCCTCTGAAACAAACATTACTGTTTGCAGAAAGAAGGGAGGCTTCAACATGCACTTTTATACAAAGCTGGTGACATTGAGGTTACCGAGGAGGGATGCCAAGAATTCAATCAAATCAATCAGTTTAACAATGAAAACAGGGGCGCCGAGGTGGCTCAGTCGGTTAAGTGTCTGACTCCGGCTCAGGTCATGATCATACGGTTTCTGGGTTTGAACCCCGCGTCGGGCTCTGTGCTGACAGCTCAGAGCCTGGAGCCTGTTTCGGATTCTGTATCTCCCTCTCTCTCTGCCCCTCCCCTGCTCGTGCTCTGTCTCTGTCTCAAAAATTAATTAATTAATTAATTAATTAATTTAAAAAAACCAACAACAACGAAAACAACCAAAACCATTCAGTAGGTGGAAGAGGACATGAGGAAAATTGTGCCGAAGCACTCACTCTATAGTCACCATACCTGCTCGGTTTTAAGTCATCATCAGTTGCAAGATAAGCCGCTGACTTAGTAACAAGCTTCCTGAGAGAAACAGAACACTAATATCTTGGGATGCCAATATTCATTCTAATAACTGATATTTGTAGCAAGTCATAATTCTGATAATGCAGAATTGTGAATTTTTAAAACAGGATGGATGAAAAGTGCTTAGACAGTGTTTTTCCCAGTTTGTAAACGGTACGTTGTGATGCCATGTAGTTATGACTTTAATTTTTACAAATAACCCAACTATCTCACAAATCATCCTTGAGGCAAGATAGAAAACTGTCATATGTGTTCTGCTGAAGGCAATATCATTCTTGCTTTTCTAATTGGAAACAATTAGACTGGAAAACAGATAATTCCTTTGGGATACTTATTAAAACATTTTTTTAAATGTTTATTTATTTTTGAGAGAGAGACAGAGTATAAGCAGGGGAGGGGCTGAGAGAGGGAGACAGAGAATCCGAAGCAGGCTCTAGGCTCTGAGCTGGTAGCACAGGGCCTGACGCGGGGCTCGAACTCACGAATGGGGAGACCATGACCTGAGCTCAAGTCGGCCACTTAACCAACTGAGCCACCCAGGCACCCCAGGATACTTATTTTTAAATCTTAATGTTGTCTGGAAACAATTCTTACTTAAGATATACTCTGATGGTCTGATTCAAAGTGAGGGGATTTAACTTTGCCATCATTCTCCATTATTATCTACTCTGGGAATGAGCAACATCATCATACACTAATGCAAAAAAAATCATAGGATTGTATTGCATGGCTAAGTTTGTCTACTTTCCCTAGAAATGTAATTAATCTTGCCTCAAAAGTCTTCTCTCCAGTATCCTCCTGGATTAGTTTTAAAACAAGAATCTAGATTCATCAAAGTAATGAAACAAAGAAGGAACAATCCATAATAGAGAATGGATTTGAAAATTAAGTTAGAAACAACGAGAAGTTAGAAATGAGAAAGAGTTGACCTGGAAAAGCAAATAACTGATGTTCTGGGGAAAGCAAAAGGAAACTAAGTTTATAGCATATATACTTTGGGGGTAGGGGGTAAAATTAATAAAAGTTTGCAGTTAAAAAGCTTACCATTCAAGTCAAGACTGCTCTGAACCAAGGTAACAAGGGGAAAAAAATAGAAGAGATGTGAAAAACATTTTGGAGATGGGTCAGCAGGATTTATAAGTGAGCAATTTTAAAGAAAAGTCAAAGGATGCTGTGGAATTTGAATCCTGGGTTGCTACAGAATACTAATGTCATTAGAAGGAACAAAGAAGGAATGAGGGAAAGAGAGGCTGATTTTGAGGGAATACGTAAAAATGAAGTAAGTGACTTCTTAGGGTCACTTTAAGTATAAAATAAAAGTTATAGGGAATGTGCCATACCACACATCAGGTCAGTATTTTGCATTTGTGTGGGTGTGATTTAAGTGTTTGCTTTATTTTGTACTGAAAACAGAGACACCTGGGTGGCTCAGTCAGTTAAGCAGCTGACTTCAGCTCAGGGCATGATCTCCTAGCTCGTGGGTTTGAGCCCAATGTCACCCTCTGTGCTGACAGCTCAGAGCCTGGAGTCAGCTTCACATTCTGTGTCTCCCTCCCTCTCTCTCTGCCCTTCCCCTGCTCGCATTCTCTGTCTCTTGAAAATAAATGTTAAAATTTTTTCTTTTAAAAGAAAAGAAAACAAATCAGTCTGTAAGTGAATCTGTAAGTGCTGGTCCCAACTCGGCTAACAGGAGGGGGAAAAAAAACCTGGTAATCCTAAAGAGCAATATTTTTATTGACAATTCTTACTTTTATTTTCGTCTGATGGCAATATTACATGAAATTCCTCTATGAAACCTACAGCTTCGACAGGCCTGGTGGTTTTAACCCCGTGTTTCTTTTGCTATGAGGCCAACATTAAAGCTGCACAGTTTAGGCAGTTTTTTAAAGTCCATATTTTTCTTCCAAAACTTGAACGAGAAACTCAGACTAATGGTCTGTAACTGATACTTCACATCTCTGCCTCTAGGTCTGGCAGCTCTGCTCTCTCTCTTTCGGAACTATCGGCCACAGAATCTAATTATCAAGATAACTGAAGTGGCAACAGGATCAACCATAACTTGTGTTCCCTTTCTATATTCCTTTATGCTCTCCTCTGCCGCGGGGGTTACAGTAATACTCCCTAAACTCAGAGTCGGAGGCAATTTGGGGAAAGCCCTGGTCACCGCAATCAAACATGCTTAAGTGAAACTCTCCTTCTTTCCCTCGATTGTATATTTTCATCCAGGTCTCTTGTGCTCTTTAATTTTTCATATCTATCAAGTAGAAATTGCACTCTCTCCCGTATGAGGATAGTGTGTTTTATGTGCAGTGTAACAGGGGTTAACAGTGTGGCCCAAAGAAGCAGATATACTTTACCACGTTTTAGCTGGGTAGCAATGGGCGAGTTAGCCCCTTCTGAGCTTGCTCCATAAAACTGGGATAACAAACACATCGATCCTATCCAACGCTTAAGATCTCTTCACCTGCACAGGACTAGACATTATTCTAGACTCTTAAAAGGTTAGAGGATTATATAAGACGATACATACGAGTGGTAAACTATATTATTGTCCCATTGATCAGTTCTCTTTCTCTCTCTCTCATAAGGACCTTCTATATTCCCTACCCTTGCCAAGCCTAGTATTGTAGGCCAAACGACTTGCTCTGACCAATGGATGTGAGCAGACATTATGCATACCATGTCTCGACAGAAGCTTTAAATGCGCTTTTTTCCCCCACTCTTCTACTCGACAACAAAATATGTCAGATAAGATCTTCATCCTTTAGCTTTGGTCCCAGATAAATAGGAGGCAAGGAACAGAAATTCACAGCTTGACATACACTCTCTAGAATCATAAAGAGCTATGGACAAGAAACACATACTTTTTCCATTATTGTTCTTTGCCCACCCACATAGTTGAGAGCAAAAATTAAATGCTTGTGGTTGCAAGCCAGTGAGGTTTGGCTTTCAACAAATCTGGCACATAATAGTCCTGCATATAAAAATAATCAAAATTTTAGCAATAATAATAAAGTAAAATACACAACAGAAGTATTAAAGTAATTCACAAGATACAGGCATCTATCTACCCACCCATTTATCTAACAAATGTTTATTGAGTAATGTTACATGCCGGATACTGTTTAAGTTTCTGGAGATAAGGCAGTGATCAGATAAAATCCCTGCTGTCACACAGCTAACATTTTTGGGGAAAACAGAAATAAAATCATGAGGGTGATAGGTGTTATAGAGAAAAAGAACACAGGGGAAGGAGATAGAAAATGTTAGACAAGGAAGAGACTATGAACTGTGTCTGTGTGTGTAGTGTTCAGAGAAGTCTTTACTGAAACAGAAAACTTTGGAGCAGATCAGAAAGAAGTAAAGAGAGTCAAGTGCGTGTCTGGGTGAAACACAATCCAGGATGAGGGAAGAGAAGGTGTAAAAGCCCTGAGGCATAAGTGGATTGGAGTGTTTAAGGATTAGCCAAGAGGCCTTGTAGTTGAGAGAAGTCAAGTAGAGGCACACTGGTAGAAGGTGAATTCTAGAAGGTACGAGGGGACCAGTCATGGAAGCCACTGCCAAAGTCTGGCTTTTGCTCTGAACGTGACAGGATGTTGGAGGTAGATTCTGAAGGCAGGATGACATGGTCTCATCTAAACTGGAGAAAGATCATTCTGCCTGCTGTTTCAAGAAGAGATTATACAGTTCAAGGGCAAAAACAGAGATCATTTAAAAGACAACCCTGATAATCCATGCAGAGACAATGGTGGCTTGAACCAAGGGAAGAGTAATGAGAAGGAGTCAACTCTGGATAGATCTGAAGCTAGTGGCTAACCAGATTTGTAATGAAAAATAAGCAACTAGAAAAAGGCTGTCATTTCCCAAGGTAGGGAGGCATGGAAGAACGGCAGGGTTGAGGGGGCAATCAGTAATCAAGAATTTGCTTGCAGCCATTGAGAGATAAGGGTAAATTACTGAAATCTGATTTCCTTCTTGCTGGCTTCATCCAGGGAAGGATGAAGTTTCTGCAGAGTTCTGTGGAAACCACTGCACAGAGTAGTTAAAGCCCTCAATCCTCCCTGGATGATGAGACAGAGGATCAGAGCTGAGTCACAAAGCTACAACTAAAAGAACTGGAATCCGCCCCCACCCTGATTATATCTGGGTGTCCTTCTGACCAATAACACTACAGCGATGGCGGAGGGCTGAAGGTGACATTTTCAGCACTTGAGAGTGCTCTCTACAGGGATTCCTGCAATTGAGTTTTAAATGATCATGCCTCTGATCCCTTCAGGAAGGAAACTGCTCCCCCTTGTCAGAGCCCAGACCAGCACCAGGATCACCCACCAGGAGTTTGGGTAATCTTCTAGTCTGTTAGAGCACTATGAACTGGCCTTGAATGAGTTTTGCCTGGGGTGTTTGTTTAGTTTTATTTTAGTTTATTGTAGGCTTGCTTTAGGCTATTTTCCTTTATTATCTTTGAGATCTCTACTAAACATCTAAATTGAGATGCTGAGAAGGGAGGCAGTATAGAAGTGTGGATTTCAGGTTAAAGGTGGAGAATGGGGATATAAATCTGGGAAACCTATTCATTTTTTAATATAAAAGAAATGTGTAACACAGAGAAGAAATGGTTCACAACAATCCTTAGGAATATTTCATGTAACCCGATGAGTAAAACATCTCTGAAGGTAACTGAGAGATTAACACAGTCTCCAAAACAATGTAATAATAAGGCAACCAGTTTGGTTATTATAACCCCTCAAACATAATAGTATTACAGTTGAACTTCAGAGATGAATTCCTAGTGTTCTCCATGTGATGAGACATAAACACAGCTGATTCAAACCTCTGTACTATGTTTCCAAAGATGTTAAGACTAATTACCAGCAAAGATTCACAATAATCTCTTCCAGGGTTAACAGACTAGTAGAACAGAAGTTAAGGGTATTTTTAGAACACATATGGAAATGAAATTTTGATTTCCTCAACAGTTTTTTTTTTCAAGTAAACAGGTTTGAAAATACTCATATATTAAAAATTCTTCCTGGGGCACCTGGAGGCTCAGTCACTTAAACATCCAGCTTGGGCTCAGGTCATGTTCTCCCAGTTAGTGGGTTTGAGTCCTGTGTCAGGCTCTGTGTGGACAATACAGAGCCTGCTTAGGATTCTTTCTCTCCCTCTCTCTCTGCCCCTCCCCAACTCGTGCTTTCTCTCTCTCTCACTCTCTCTCTCTCTCTGAAACTAAATATATAAGCTTTAAAAATTTTAAGTATTCTGGGGCACCTGGGTGGCATAGTTGGTTAAGTGCCTGACTTCAGCTCAAGTCATGATCTCACAATTTGTGAGTTTCAGCCCCATGTCAGGCTCTGTGCTGACAGTTCAGAGCCTGGAGGCTGCTCCTGATTCTGTGCCTCCCTCCCTCTCTGCCCCTCCCTGCTTGCGCTCTGTCTCTGTCCTTCAAGAATAAAGATTAAATTTTTTTTTTAATTTAAATATTCTTCCTTACCAGGGTAAAGGGTACAGTCCATGAACGATAAATCATCAATGGCAATGTCTCCAGTGAAGCCATCTCCTACGGAAGCCTCCACCAAAATCTAAGAGAAATATAAGAAATTTGTTGATATTGTGAAGGATATTAATTTACAGAAACTCATGGTAGAAAAAAAATTAGAATTTACTTAAAGAAAATTTTCTTCTGAACCACTAAAAAGAAAAAATATTTTCAATAGTATCTATTAGTAGCCATCTTGGCTCTACCTAGATGCTTCCAAGTATAGGAAGCTCGACCCCTTCTTGGGCCCATTAGACTCATGAAGCCTGTTTGTTTCCGTTGATTTTCTCAAATTATAACATATCACATGTATATCTACTTCCCTACAACTTTCAACCTTAGTTCTAGACTTGCCATATTTTGGGGGGATCCTTTAAGTATTTGAAGGCAAATTAGTTTCCTTTTCCCACCTTTGCCCAAGGAGTTCATCTGTTTCCAAGTTTAATCTCCTCGTTGTTCAAGAAATCCAATTTGTGGCTAGAGGTACTTGCTAGAACGTACATTTTTAAGACTTTAAAATTTTTCTCACACTGACCTTATTCTGTAACACTTTATGAAACTGGCTAATCGTTATTACATCTCCTTCAGAACCACATTAATCATGGAAACCTCAGATGACATTTGTGCTGTTACAGAAGCTGCAATTCCACCGAAACTCTAGTAAAATATGAAATACTGACAAACCACTACAGTATACACCAGATTCTGATTAGGGCTGAAATTTACTGTAATGGAATTAATCATGATAAATTATTTTAATACTTATGCAAATATGTTGCATACTGAATAGGAATCCTGCTATAATTTAATAATGAAGAACTTCAAGCAAACTCAAACTTAAAAAAAAAAATTCTTTTCTTCCACTATTATATGAATATGTTTGTTTTCGTTTTTCCTCACAGATGCTATATGTAGAAGTTGACATTTTCTTTCATTTTTTTAAATTCTGAGCTTCTATTCAGAATTGTCTCACACATGATTTATCGATGTCTCAGTTGAAGAAAAGTTTTAAAAGATCAAATTATTGACCTCAAATCTCTTGACATCTTCCCCTAACTTCCTAGTCTTCCTTGAGAACTACCAGAATTTTCTCCGTAATTTGTCAGTAAGGAAATTAATCAATGTGGGAAATGTTTATGTATCTAATGAGCAAATATAACTCACCTAATATTGCTTGAGGAACATATATTTAACAGTGCTATCCACTATCATGAATCGAAGAATATTATAGGCCGGGAAAACAAAAATGCAGAAAGAATACTCAGTACAAAATCATACAATTATTTTAATAAACTAAAAACCAGCAGTCGGAGTTTGGCAGAACACAATGTAAGAAAACATTTTTTGTTCTATTAAAAATAAAGACTGCAGTTGGGGAAACAGTAGGAAAAAAGCATATGCAAAGACTGATTACTAACAAATTCCCTGGATCAGGATGTCTATCTCACCGCAATACAACGTAAGATATTCTAACAAAGGTTCAGAAAATGCAAGAAAATGGAAAAAGTAGGGTAAATAAGAAAAACTGCCTTTGTTACACTGCTCATGAATATAATAGCTTATTAATGAGAAAGGATAGAAAATTGACATCAAAATTTCAAAGTTTATGGAAAGTACCATTCTTGTACATAAAAATATCTGTTAAGCTGACTTTGGGGATATACACATAAATAGCTCCACATGAGAATATGGGCTCCACTCTTCCAAAGTATTCCTTTTGTTGCCATTATGTGGTCACAGATTTAAAAAGTGGCCCATTTGAGGGGCTCCTGGGTGGCTGAGTGGGTTGAGTGGTTGAGTGTCTGACTTCAGCTCAGGTCACGATCTCACCACTTATGGGTTCAAGCCCTGTGCCGTGCTCTGTGCTGACATCTCAGAGTCTGGAGGCTGCTATGGATTCTGTGATTCCCTCTCACACTCTGTCTCTCTCTCTCAAAAATAAATATATGTTACAAAGACATTTTTTTTTCTAAATGGGCCATATGTGAAAATTATACACTTTCTCACTTGTGGGCCATACCAGGTAAGCAGCACCTGAGTGGATGCTATTTACATGGCTTATTTCTGGAGTTCACTGTATATTACATGAGAAGCATTTTGATAGCACTTGTATCACATTTAGATACCAATAAGAAGACACAAAAATAATCTGAGGCAGAAGACACTTGGGTCTTGCACTAAGCTGCATGTAATCATAAATTTTACCAAAATACATTCAATTTCTGAACCCTCTAAATGTTAGCATTCTTGAGAACAATAGCTTCCACTTAAAATACTAAAACTGTCAGTGTGGATGTATATTTGCAATTTCAGCCTCTTTTGAATATTTAATTAAGTCAGCCATTAAAAAAAAAAGCCTACTTGATAACACATCACATCTTGAGAAAAAGTTACAAATGTTCGAGTTTAAATCTACCTTTGCCCTATAATAAATGTGGTCATGCCAAAAGCTTGGCATGTTAGACTAGGAAACCAGTCCTAAGAAAATAGTCACACACAAAAAGAACAAACCCAAGTGTCTCTATTCTGGAAAAAACACTTTCATTTCTGGTGTTTTTCCCAGAATAAATGGAAGGATATTAAAACACAAGCATTATTGTATGCAGGGCGGTACTGCCATTCTGGAAATTAGAGAAGCCACATTTTACTCTTAAGTGCCATTAGTACCTTACCGAATTACTTAAAGGACAATTGAAAATTTCAGTTTTTTCTAAATGACCAGAATTATCTGTAGAGGCCAATTCTACTTACGTTAGAACTATCACTGGCTTGGAAATTTTGTAAAGTAATCCGGTGCTTCTAAGTTGTTCTTTTCATGGGCCGCTGCATGTAGATGGTCCAACTAAAGACAGAGTGGCCTTGTCAACTACATCGCAACTTTTTTTAATGTTTTATTTATTTCTGAGAGACACAGCGTGAGCAGGGGAGGGTCAGAGAGAGAGGGAGACACAGAATCTGAAGACAAACTCCAGGCTCTGAGCAAGCTGTCAGCACAGAGCCCGACGCGGAGCTCGAACCCACGAACCGTGAGATCAGGACCTGAGCCGAAGCTGGACGCTTAACTGACTGAGCCATCCAGGCACCTCAACTACTTCGCAACTTTTAGTTCTGCTATAACCAAAGATTCATAAGGGTCTAAAAACTTGCCTGAACTCATCTGTCTCTATACTCAGGAATCTCTGAATTACTGACCAAGTGTTTTAAATGATCTGAAAACTACTGTCATCGTATATATGTAACATAATTTAATCACAACTTTACTAAAATATTTTCCATTTCTGGACATATATGTATATATGTGTATATGTGGGTGAATTAACTCGTAAGAAAGAAAAAATGGCATTAACTCCACCTGCCACCTATGACTTTAGCCATCCCTTGTTTGTAAAAGAACACAAAATTCAAGAATATATCAATTTTTACTATAATGCATCCTCAAAAAGTCTTGAAAGAACTTCTTCAAAATTAACATATATATATACACAACATGAAGCAAATATATATATATATATCAGCAAGGTATCTAAAATGGCACAGCCACTTTGGAAAATGGTTTCTGAGTTTCTTTTAAAATCAACCCCCCAAAAAATTAAATAAAAACACATATCTCAACATATTTTTAAGTTCAGCTATGAAAATTCTCTTGCTGTCCACTAAAATTTTCCAGAGAATATCTGTTTTACATTATACTTCTTAGTGATGTCCACTTGTTTTCATTTACTACTTCCATAATTTAAAATGCAGAAACAATGAAAATGAAAGACATTATAAAATTCTCTTTTCCCATGTATTTTATAGTTGACTAACAGCTGAAGTAGCCAAACCCCTACAAACACATTCGGACAACTCATCAATATTTGCCACATAACCTACAATTTGGGGGGCTCATAGAAAGTCACCTTAGGATCTCAAACTTTCTAGGCTAATACTTAGGGAAACAGAGTCAACGTAAAAAAAGGTTTTTATTTTGTCTTGTTTTATTTTGTTTTACACAGAAAGCATGAATGAGCGAGAGGGGCAGAGGAGAGAGAGAATTTTATGCAGCCTCCATACTCAGCATGAACCCTGACTTCAGGCTTGATTCCCTGACCTTGGAATCATGACCTGAGCTGATATCACGAGTCTGAAGCTCAAACGACTGAGCCACCCAGGTGCCCCAACACGAAAAGGTTTTTAAATCATTGTTGGAGTGTTTTAAATAACCTTGAAACTAATCTCTATGAAATAAAACTTATATTTTTGCCTGACAAATTTTATGTTTCTAAATCTCCTTTTTTTTGTATGTTTCTGGCCATATCATATGCAAAAAAAGTGCAAAATAGAGTTTTCCAATTTGTATTTTTGTATATGCATGTGAAAACCACTTATCATTAAACATGAGACCCAGAAGCTCTATCTAAATTGTGTATACATGGAACACAGAAATGGATAATAAAAATAAAGTCATGGTACTAGCAGAGATGAAATAAAATGCTGGGAGACAGATAAGTAGGGCAAATGCTCTAAAAGAATTCCTTAAAAGAAAGCATCTGATACCTGACTCATCTGTGTAAGACCCTATTTGGGAAAAAAATCATGGCAAAATTTTGTTGATATTCTGGCCTTTTACCATATTTCTTCTTAGCTAATGTCAGGCAGTAAAATATATGGCCTCCTAAGAATTTTTTATTCTTCAATCACTGTGTGCTTTGGCATTATGCCAAGTGTTTCCATGGTTACCAAAAAGAATTTTTTTAAAAAGCCCATCCTGCTGGCTTCTCACCATCTAGGACAGAAAAGACTAAATGATGACAACTAGGGTGGAAGGGAGTTGGGGGGGAATCAGGGAGGGGAAAAAGGGTGATGGGCATTGAGGAGGGTACTTGTTGGGATGAGCACTGGATGTTTTATGTCAGTGATAAATCACAGATATTATTCCTAATGCCAAGAGCACACTATATATATATATGTATATATATATATATACATATATATATATACACACACACACACACACACACACTGTACGTTAGCTAACTTGACAATAAATTATGTTTAAAAAAAAGAAAATGAAAGAAGAAAATTACTGATCAACATGAAGTTTCAGAATTTATTAGGTCCTTTACTTATCTGTGCTACCTCTATTTCCCATTTTCACAGATGATTCACATTCAGCTGCATTCATAATGATAAAAGGAAAATTTTGAGTTTAGGAGATTACCTCCTTTTACAGATCATTAATTATCTAGAAAATTAATAAATTGAACCTTAATTTTGAGAATGCTCACATCATGTAAGATATAAACGAAAGCCTTCAGAAAAACCTGACAACACTTCATGAAGATTTTCTTAAAATAGGAAGCAAAGCAAAATGCTCCTGGGTTTAGAATATTCATTCCAATTTTACCCTAAAGCAAATATTTTACTTTTGAGATAAAAACCTTCAAAAATAGGGTCTGAAATGGAACTTCTGACCAGTCTTTAGCTACAGAGTTACTATTGGGTACAACTATAATGACATACATATTTCATTGTGAAGGAGCTAACAGCAGCAATAATGAAGCTTAGTTTTATAATTTACAAAAAAAAAAAAAAAGTAACTCTGAGGCTGAGTGTCAGTTGCCATTTATTATTTGACACCTGACCCACTTCGGATTCATGTCCTTGGCCTGGTTCCCATAGGCATCTGAGTTTGCAATTCCTTGTGGATGTCAGGTCAAATTCCATGAAGGATCTGAGACTTTTCCCTATGTTTCTCTCATCAGCTCCAGAGAGAGAGAGGATGGGAAGAAGGGAGAGAGGAGGCTTAATCAGGAAATTTTGACCAAATGTCTCAGGGTGAAGGCTATTCAAATGCACTCTTTACTCAGAGGCTGAACGGTGAAGAACACAAGAAATCCATGGAGAACTATCTCACAGCAGTGAAGCTGGATGGTGCTATACTGCTGGTACATTTAATTTGTGGAAGCACCCAGACTCCCCTTAATGTATGTGTAAATTAAAATGTTTATATCAGGGGCACCTGGGTGGCTTAGTTGGTTAAGCGTCCGACTTTCGCTTAGGTCATGATCTCGCGTTTGTCGGTTCGGGCTCCGCGTCGGGCTCTGTGCTGACTGCCAGCTCAGAGCCTGGAGCCTGTTTCAGTCTGTNTAAAATGTTTATATCAATTTGGCCTCCTTTTCTCTTATATAATACCTCATTTTATACTATTTGGAACAAAATGGGTATAATTTGTTGTAGTCTTCCAGAAATGGCCACCCACCTGTCGTTGGCCTAGCTCCTTTTACACCCACAGAATCTTTTCCCATCAGAGTTTCTGCTCTGGTGAGAGTAGAGATTTTTTTTTAAAAAATCAGGGAGGGGTAATGTGGTTGTGGAAATAAGGTCATTCAAAATATCATTCATGTTTCTTTATTTAGATAGAGTTCTTTGTTATTCTTGAATGAAAGAAACAGAAACCTTAAAAAATCATTTCTAAGTATTTACGTCATATGAAATTGATTTGCTTTCCATGGTTGTTAAAGGGTTGGCAAACTATAGCAGTTATTCTGCTACATTTCTTTCTGCACAGTTTCAGACGTACATGAAGGGCCAAAATGTGGGTGAGTCTCCCCCACACCCAACATAGTTGCCTGCTACACCTGAGTTTAAAAAAGAGAAATGTTAATCAGTTTTAAACTAATTTGCTACTTGACACTCTACAAACCCACATGCTATTTTAAAGCATCCTCCGGAGATTCATACACCATGTAACCCATTTCACATCTCACCTATTATTTGAAAGAGGACAAAAGGTACTCAAGTTCTTCAGTCCTAAGAATTTATGGAACCCTATTGGATTGGAGGTTACAAAGAATCATTTAATTGAAAATAGCCTGGTCGATATTAGGGTGAAAAAAGTGAGGAAGGTTTGGAGCTATTAATTTGAAAGTTCATGAAAATAGGTTTTTATTATTTAAAAATGAATAATACATATAATAAGATTTTAATAGAATACAACACAATAGTGTCTTCATGGCTGGTTCAAACACGCCAGAGTGAAATTCTCATTTAAATGGCATAGTTCTAAAATTCCTAAATGCAATTTTTTTTCCAATCATCAGCCAAATTTTTCATCCCCTACACCACTAAAGATAATATTTAAAGCAAAATAAGTGCAGCTGTAATTTATTATTTTAATATACAATATCTTTTTACAACACTACTCATGTATCTCTCATTCTTTCTGTGTGAAAGGAGGCTCCAAATAATAACTCCTGCCTCTATGTAGCAACTTAGAACTGACCCTGGCCTAAAGCAACAAAAACTAGGTCACAGATTAAAACCCAAACAATAACCCTCACTTGCCTTTTGCTTGAGTTTAGTATCCCATTAATACTCACTGAGTAGTTATTGTGAATTAAAATTCCTATTTCAAGTGCCAGTGTCAATGTTACTTCCTCAGAGAAGCCTTCGCACAAGCTCAAGAAACTTCCCTTTGCAAATTTCTCATAACTTTCAATTATGTCAGTATTTGTACACTTAAATGTATGTCTTCTGTAGGAGACTTTAAGGACAAGCTTCATGAGGCTCACTGAGGGACACACAGCACTGTAAACATACTTAACAAGCATCTGAATATTTTTAGGATAAAAGACAACTTCTAATTTCAACTAAAATTACTGATGTTATTCAATGCAATCCCTATCAACATACTAATGGCATTTTTTCAGGGTACTACAGCAAAAAATCCTAACATTTGCATGGGACCACAAAAGACTGGTGATACCTAAAACAATCTTGAAAACAAAGAAAGTTGGAAGAATCACACTCCCTGGTTTCAAACTATAAAACAAACTCGAGTAATCAAAACAGTATGGTACTGATATAAAAATGGACACACAAACCAATGGAAGAGAAGAGAGTCCAGAAATAAACCTACACTTACACAGTCAATTAGTCTTTGACAAAGGAGGCAAGAATATGCAGTGGGGAAAAGACAGTCTCTTCAATTAACAGTGATAGGAAAACTGGATAGCAACTCGTAAAATGAAACTGGACCATGTTGTTATACCAAATAAAAAAATAAACTCAAATGGATTAAAGATTTGAATGTAAAACTAGAAACCATAAAATTTCTGAAAGAAGGCATAGGCAGTAAGCTCTTTCATACTGGTCTTTGAAATATTTCTTGAGATCTATCTTCTCAGGCAAGGGAAACAAAAGCAAAAATGAGATTATATCACACACATTGCACAGCTAAAGAAACCATCAACAAAATGAAAGGGGAACCCACTGAATCAGAGAAGATATTTGCAAAACGATATAATTGATAAGGGGTTAGTTAATATCCAAACAATACCCCCCAAAAAAATCGAATTAAAAACTGGGCAAAGGACTTGAATAGGCATTTGTCAGAAGATAACAAACACATGGTCAACACACCAGAGAAGGATGCTCAGTGTCACTCATCATCAGGGAAATGCAAATGAAATGACAATAAGATATCACGTAACACCTGTCAGAATGGCTATTACTGAAGACAAGAAATAAGCAGTGTTGGGGAGTATGTGCAGAAACCGAGGGAAGGAACCCTAGTGTACTGCTGGTGGGATTGCAAAGTGATGCAGACACAATAGAAAACAATACGGAGGTTCTTCAAAAAATTTAAAATAGATCTACCATAGGATTCAGTAATTCCACTTCTGAGTATTCATGCGAAGAAGATGAAAACACTAATTCAAAAAGATAGATGCACCCCTATGTTCATTGTAGCATTATTTACAATAGCCAAGGTATGGAAGCAACCTAAGTATCCATCAATAGATAAATGGATAAAGAATATGTGGTGTGTATGTGTAGAATATATAAAAAAAAAAAAATTAGGTACAGAAAACAGTCTGGTGGTTGCCAGAGGGGAGAAGGGTGGGGGATGTGCAAAACAACGGAAAGGGATTAAAAGGTACAAATTTCCAGTTATAAAATAAGACAGAAGGACGCAATGTACACCATGCAGAATACAGTTAATCATGCTATAACGAATTTATACAGTGACAGATGGTAGCTAGATTTATCATGATGATCACTTTGTAGTGTATATAAATGTTGAATCCCTATGCTATACACCAGAGACAAAATATTGCATGTCAACTATATTTAAATTAAAATAAAATTATTGATGTTACTCATAATGTAATATTATATTGCCCACGTTTGACATGACACATGATCATCGTATAAACAAAAAGGTATAATACATATTGATGTGTCCTAGTATTTCATACCACATATCTAAATTGTAGACAAATTCTTTTTTCTTTTTACAACTCCTTATATCTCTCCCAAATGCCAAATCAGCTTCTACCTGCATTTATATAGCTTTCCTATACTTTTCTCCCTTTTTCCATTTCTAATGCAGATATATCTGTGTTTCCAGTTTCTTCCATTTAATCTTCAGTCATTTTGGAATCATTACTTTCTTTCTGTAATAGTGTACATTCCATTTGTTACAGAGATTTTATTTCTATGTATTTGTTGGCTCTCAGTTGCAGGCAGTCTTGCACCTTTTTTTTTTTTTAATCTATAATTTAAGCACTTAGCACTTGGAATCCAAAACTCTTATTTTGTATTTAAATCAATGAGATCCAGAAGGCTTAAATAACTCACCCAGAAGTCCACAGATAGACTCTGCTGGTAAAATGGTGTCCAAAACATTAACAAAAGAGTCTAATTCTTATATAGTTTAAAAGATTCAAAAACTTTACTCAAAATTTAACTTCTCATTTTTCTTTTTCCTTTTATTAGATGTCTAACATTTTTGTTTTGTTTCTTACTAATTAGACAGTGACTGATAGAAGTTAAACGACAGGGGAGTCTATGAAAATAATACAAGACCAATTTAGATAGTTGTTTGTTTTTTTAATTTTTTAAATGTTTATTTATTTTGAGAGACAGAGAGACAGAGCATGAGTGGGGAGAGGTAGAGGAAGGAGGAGACACAGAATCTGAAGCAGGCTCCAGGCTCTGAGCTGTCAGCACAAAGCCCGACATGGACTCTAACCCACGGACTGCGAAGTCATGACCTGAACCGAAGTCGGACGCTTAACCAACTGAACCTCCCTGGCACCCCGATAGTTCTTTGTATCTAGTTAATTATTAATTCTGATTATAAGTTTGTAACAACTAAGTATGTAGCACTGTAATACTACTAAAATAATGTCTTCCAAACATGTCATACTTTAATTTTCATAGTACATTATATTCATTATGAATTATGTTTTAAAGTCCTACCATAGACGAGACTTTCCTATATACTAGATTTCCAAAGTAAACACTTTTTCCAATTTAGATTTTAAAAAATAACTTCAGTTAAAATAGTAATTGCTTTTGAAGCCAATGTTTTGAATTAAATTTTTTCCTCTCTAAAATGATAATATGCCACTTGCAACATAGCTTTTAAGTATTTGCTACTATTAGGTATGCGTGCACTTTGCAACTGCTCTTCAAATGTCACTTCCTCAAAATAAAAATCTGACTTTGAAGTTATCTTTATTACCCATATGTGGAAATGTACATAACCATCTCAACTACTTATTACCAAATAGATATTTGAGAGCATTTGGGTTGGTAAATTTAACATAATGGGCATTATAACGTAGCTTAGCAGGGGGAATCTAGCTCATCAAAATCCCTGATTTCACATGCTTCGGCTAAAGTGTATGCTGGACCTCTCTAAACCACAGAATTACAAGAACACACAGGAATATCCATACATGCTGCACCCTCTTTCACACAGTAACTAAACATCCCTCCCTAAATGCTTGGGAAAGTGGATAATTTAACTACAGAGACCTAGGGTAAAATCCACACTGTATTTTGCATCCTAGAAAGCCCCTGCAACTCAAGTTAAATAAAATAAAAAGCACCTATCAATTTCTGACAAATTAGTATATTATTTCCCCTTGAACATAGGGAATTCATTATCAATGTCACAGCACTTTCAGGTGGCTCAGCTGGATGCCCTTTGTCCCAGTTCTGCCTGAGGAAAATATCCAAGCACAAGTCACCTCAGCTTCATCTGATGTGAAATAAGCCTGAATTCTCCTTTGTTCTCTATTTTGTTCTTGCCCTCCGGTGGCCAGTCTCTGCCCTGGGGCTTCTTTTCAGGAGAATGAGTTAGTCTCCAGCAGTGTTTCAAATCATAATTTACTTTAGAGTGCTGGGTCAGAAATCCCAGATCAATTTACATCCGGGTTTCCTCCTTCATACCCAGCCGCTCCGTCGCAAAAGAAAATAAGCACTAAGGCCTTGCCAGCCTTCTCTCGGTATCTCCAACTCGGTAAAGTCACCTTGGGTCTGGTCTTTAGACATTTGCCCCAGAAAAAGATTAGAAACCAAAATAATCCCCATTTACTAATATAAAATTTAAAAGCATAACTGGAAATGTGCCTGAATGACTATGTCAGCTCATCATCAAATAAGGTTTCAGGAGAGGAAATCAACGTGAACTAAATCAGGATGAGAAGGATGTTTAGTGGGTATACAGAGTAGAGGGAAGGTGGTGTGGAATACTCTGTTAAGACCATACTAGCAAGCTAACATAGTCAGTTGTCCATCAGATGGAAAGGCATAGCATCCTTTATAGAACACAGATAAAATGTTCCCCAGTAACAGAAGCTTGTATTAGGAGTATAAAACATCAATTTATTATAATCCAACTATCTTCCATTAACTAAATTTAAGTCGGTGTCTTTTTAAGGCAATTAAGAGAGAATACAGGCCCCTTGATGCTATTTGAGAGATAAGCTAAATGGAATAATCACATTTCCAAGTCATCTTCAGGTACTTTAAAAATAGACTCAGACATGAAAATAACCATGGCTCCTAATTTAGATATCATTTAATCTAATATTTCCTAAACTTGTTTTACCATCAGAATCACTAAGGGCTTTTGTTAAAAATACATATTCTTAGGACTTCCCTCTGGAGCTCCTGATATCATATGTGTAAAGACTGAGAATCTGTATTTTTTTTTATAATACTCCAGGTGGCTCCGATAATTAGGAAAATTTCAGAAGTACTAATCTAATCCAAATTCTGTGTTTAAAAGGACAAAGCAGATTCCTAGAAAAGTAAAGCCCTTTGCCTGATGAGGTATTAATATGCATTTATATAGGTATGTGGGTATAAATATAAACACAGACAGACAAATGCTCTAGAAACATAGTAGTCTACCTTCTAAAAGAGAGAAGACATAGTATAAGAAGGCCTTTTTTTCTCATGTTTATTTATTTCTGAGAGAGAAACAGAGCATGAGACGGGGGAGGAGCAGAGAGGGAGACACAGATCCGGAAGCAGGCTCTAGGCTCCATGCTGTCAGCACAGAGCCTGACGCGGGGCTCGAACTCACACACTGTGAGATCACGACCTGGGCGGAATTCTGACATTTGACAGACTGCCCACCCAGGTGCCCCAAGAATGCCTCTTAAACCAGATTTTTGTCCATTCCATTATGTTACCAGGAAATATATATTATTCACAGATTTGTTTATTGCTCAAAAGGAATTTTTTTCTTCTAGTTGTATCTTGTAGCCTCTTGTATGCCACCTAAAGCCTTGGGAGAAAATTGTTTTCCATCTAGATAAGCTCCCTGTTCAGTTTCTATTACCTAAGAATCCATTCTGTTTTCTCCAGTTGTCCACTATTACCTATACTGTCCCTAAAATAATACAGTCCCTCAGCATTTAAGCTTCTGAGGAACAGAAGTCTCCTTTAATGACAACATTTTGATGCTGCAACAAAATTAGAACTAGCACAATATGAAAGCTGCTTAATATAGAATACGTTTCCGCCCTAGGATTCTGAAGGTACACCTGTGCAATGCTGCAAGCTCACAAGTTACCAATAGAAATCACAAGTTACCAAAACGCTATCTAAATTCAATTGAGAGACCATTCTCACCACCTCGGTCCTGATCACCCCGGCTCACTGTTCCCTGAGGAAGGTACAGACAGGCATCTACATGAATGGGACATCTCACGCCCAAGGCTGCAATAGTTTCATAAGTGCTAAAGAAACCAAGATCCAGAACAGTCAGTTGACATTGGCCTGGCAGATGAAGTCTACAATAACTAAATCTCAAAGTAAATCTAAAATCTAAGTATATATTTTGAGTTGCATATTGACATGTCTGCTGTTTCTACAGAAAATACAAGTAAACGGGGTGCCTGGGGCTCTCAGTTGGTTAAGTGTCCAACTTCGGCTCAGGTCATCTCACAGTCCGTGGGTTCAAGTCCCGTGTCAGGCTCTGCAGACAGCTCAGAGCCTGGAACCTGCTTCATATTTTGTGTTTCCCTCGATCTCTGCCCCTCCCCACCTCATGCTCTGTCTCTCAAAAATAAACATTTAAAAAATTTTTTAAAAAGAAAGAAAATGCGGGGCGCCTGGGTGGCTTAGTCGGTTAAGCCTCCGACTTTCGCGTAGGTCCTGATCTCGCGGTTCGTGGGTTCGAGCCCCGCGTCGGGCTCTGTGCTGACTGCCAGCTCGGAGCCTGGAGCCTATTTCAATCTGTGACTCCCTCTCTCTCTGACCCTCTACTGCTCATGCTGTCTCTCTCTCTCTCTCTCTCCTAGAAATAAAACATTAAAAAAAAAAAAAAGAAAGAAAGAAAGAAAATGCAAGTAAGCAATGACCTTTTAAAATAAGTCATTAGCCTTGGAGCTCTCCTAAATTTCAATTGGATGGAAATCAAAGTTTCATCTCCGACTAATTTTATATATGGTGAGCCTGAGTGGCTCAGTCAGTTGAGTGTCTGACTTCGGCTCAGGTCATGATCTCATGTTAGTGGGTTCGAGCCCCACGTCAGGCTCTGTGCTGACAGCTAGCTCAAAGCCTGAAGCCTGCTTTGAATTCTGTGTCTCCCTCGTTCTCTGACCCTCCCCTGCTCACGCTGCCTCTCTCTCTTTCTCAGAAGTTAAAAAAATTTTTTTTTAAATTTTACATAAAATCATCTAAGCATTCAATGAAAGGTGATACCACAGAAAGAAATCATTGAGGGGGGAATAAATGTATAATAATATGTATATGTATAATAAATGTGTAGATCATATATAAACAGCATGACATAATGTGGTATTAAAAAGGAATGTCACCTAACATGTTTTAAAACATGGGTGAAAGGACTATTCTTAGAAAACTACAAGTTAGTTTTGAATGCCTTTTTAGACAGAATAAACAGACCAAAAGGGACTCCAGCTTAATTTAAGAAGAGGGCATTCACTTGCATGTTACTCATAAGAAACTTAAAGTAAAGGGGCATCGGGGGAGGGGCGGTGCTCAGTTGGTTAAGCGTTTGACTTAGGCTCAGGAAATCATCTCCTAGTTTGTGAGTTCAACCCCCGCATCAGGCTCTGGCCGACAGCTTGGAGCCTGGAGCCTGCTTCAGATTCTGTGTGTGGTGTCTCTCTCTCTGTCCCTCCCCTGCTCATGTGCTCTCTAAAAACTAAAGATGAAAAAAAAATCTTACAGTTAAAAGTAAGGCTTTCCTTCTCCACCCCTCACTTTTATGCTAGTTTGCCTCTTCTTCATGCTTGTATTAGTGACCTCCTTCCAGTCTCTTCTATTCAACCTTCTGAAAACAAAATAGATGTACCCCTCAGAGAACCAGGCTCCACATCTTAGCCTTCTGAACCAGAAAAGTGGTCTTATTAGTCTCTTATTAGTTTATACAGCTGATCCTTGAATATTGCAGGGGTTAGAGGTGCAAACGTCTCCGCATTTGAAAATCCATTTAGAAATTTGACTCCTCCCAACAGGACTCCTGATAGTTT
Source organism: Crocuta crocuta (assembly GCF_008692635.1). Taxonomy (NCBI): domain Eukaryota; kingdom Metazoa; phylum Chordata; class Mammalia; order Carnivora; family Hyaenidae; genus Crocuta; species Crocuta crocuta. Next base: position 6,984,692 of record NW_027531522.1, read on the forward strand.
ACTGGGGACCAGAGCTTTCTCAACAACAAAGAGCCGATGAACACATCCTTTGTATGTGATATGTCTTACACACTGTATTTTTACAATAAAGTAAGCGAGAGAAAAGAAAACATTATTATGAAAGTTATAAAGAAGAGAAATGCCTTACAGTACTATTCTGTATTTATGGGAAAAAAATCCATGTATAAGTGGATCTGTGCAACCCAGATCCATGTGTTCAAGGCTTAACTGTATTCCCGAACCTAGATGACAAAGAAGTACTGATACAACGATACCCAACATACGTTTCAGTTAATGGATGGGTTCTGTGATCTCAGGTAAAAGACAAAAGGCCTGCAGTGTTGGTTATCTCATTATGGAGCCATTGAAATAAATCTAAACAGGGGCACCTTGGTGAGTTAGTCAGGTAAACGTCTGACTTCGGCTCAGATCATTATCTCATGGTTCGTGAGCTCCAACCAAGCATTGGGCTCTGGGCTGACAGCTTGGAGCTCAGGACCTGGAGCTTCCTTCAGATTCTGTGTCTCCCTCTCTCTGCCACTCCCCCTCTTACACTCTGTCTCCTTCTCTCTCTCTCTCTCTCAAATAAACATTAAAAATAATTTTTAAAAATCTAAACAAATCATAATGCTTGAAAATAGTCAAAAGTTCTGTTCCGAGCAGTAACTGATAATGTGGCCACATGGGAGGAAAGAAAACAACAATGAATCATGACTAAGGATGATGGAGAATTTCTAAGATCAGCAACAACAGCAAAGCACACCACTTCCACTATATATTGAAAGAACGTAATAATCTTGTGGAATCCACAGTGACTCATTACAAAGATGACAGCTCAGCAAACTTGTAAATATTTTTTTTTGTTTTTTTCCTAAACTGGAAGTCTTACGGGGGGAAAAAAGTTTTGTGTTTTTTTTTTTTTAAATGAGACATAACCATACCAACTTGTTTTGTGTTCTCTAAGCTGCTTTCATGCTACAGTGACAGAACTGAATGGTCCTAACAGTGACTCTGGAGCTGTGGAGCCTAAAATATTTACGATCTAGCTCTTGGCAGGAAAAGCGTGCAAATGCCTGCTACAGATTACATCTGTTTTGACTGTCAGAATCAATAACGCAATGAAAACGCCTTTTAGAACCTCTGAATTTTTAAGTAAGTAACTGAGAAATAGAAAAATATCTTAACAACAAATCACTTAATGTTGAATAATTAAGGCGAAACCATTTTAAAGGTGCTCTTTGAGGATCCATATTTCTTTTCTGTCAAAGTAAATTTTAAGAGCTTTGTGTTCAACTCAATTCTAAAACTGAAAAAAAGGGGGGTTTAGAAATATCTGTTGATCTCTCCAATTTTAAGACTCCTGGCTAAACCTGTAAAATGCAAAATACATTTTATATAACGTACACTGAGGTGAAGGTGACTCCTAGGTGAGGCCCACAAAAAGGAAAAGTGTATCTGCAATACTATTTTTAAGTATTTTAGAAAATTACAACTTCACCTGTAAAGCCAAATTTTCTACATAGCAATCTTCTATTTCATGTGCTTTTGGTGGCTTTGTAGGTAGAAGCCCTAATTCTGGAGATATAGATGGAACATCAAAATATTTCCCCTACCCTCAGGACACCTCTGTGGCTCAGTCGGTCAAGCGTCTAACTCTTGATCTCCACTCAGATCATGATGTCAGTGCTGTGGGATCGAGACCCGAGGTGGGCTCTATGCTGACAGTGCAGGGCTTGTGTGGGATTCTCTCTCTCCCTCTCTTTCTACCCTTCCCCCTGGTCTCTCTCTCTCTCTACCCCTCCCAGGCTCTCTTTCTCTTAAAATAAATAATGTCAACATTCAAATAAGAAATTATTTTCCCTAATGTGAGTGAAAGTATTGAAAGATGGTATTTTAATTTTTAATTTTTTTCAGTTTTTGTTTTTGTTTTTTTTTTAATTTCTAAGAAAGAGACAGACAGCATGAGCAGGGGAGGGTCAGAGAGAGAGGGAGACACAGAATCTGAAACAGGCTCCAGGCTCCGAGCTGGCAGTCAGCACAGAGCCCGACGCGGGGCTCGAACCCAAGAACCGTGAGATCATGACTTGAGCCAAAGTCGGATGCTTACCCAACTGAGCCACCCAAGAGCCCCTTAATTTGGTATTTTACCTGAGAGATGACTCTGACAGCAAGAATGAGGGACACAGTGAGGCAGGGAAGGAAGGCAGGCTGATAATGACTACTGAACTTGCCTCAGTGTCAGAACCTAACAGGCCTTCTGAGGTACTTTACGACGACATTTAAGAATTCTCAATCTGGGAGGAGAAAAGGGCTACATCCCACTCATGAGAGGCCTCATGGGCACAAACTCTCCCAGATGTCTGGGCTGCACTTGCATGAAGATCTCACCTCCTATAATGACAGAACCACGAACTGTGGGCCAGTCCAAGCACACACACCTGTACCATCTGGTCAAAGCCTGAGATCAAAATGCGTCCTTGAAAAGTTGCCTGTTTCTTCTGTCTTCATGTATTCTCTTGATATACTCTCCCTGCGTGACTTGATGCTGTATTTTCAACTACCACAGACATATGCAATGATTACCCCAAATCCTACTTCATAGAGATTTCTGCTCTAAATTGCAGACTTTTTCCCCAAGCACTTGCTGGGCATTTCCACTTTGATGTCCCACAGAAATGTCATAGTTTTAAAATGTCTAAAACAAATCATCTTCCTCCCTAAAACTCTCTCTCCCTTTTTCTGTCTCTCAACCAGTGGCTCCTAATGTCTCCACCAGAATCCTGAATTATCCTTGACCGTTTCTCCTCATTTAGGTTACACATGCAAGCTCAAAGACATTACTTTCTAAATATTTCTTGAATCCTTTTCATTCCATTTTACTGGCTTATGTCCCCATTTTAGGCCAAGACTGGCACTTACCTGGATTAATATATATATTTGGGTATATATACATTAAAAATATATATGTTGTGTATAATATATATTATATATGTTTAAGGCATAGTATATATGCCATTATATATAAATACAATATATAAATTTATAATACATATTTAATGATATATAGTATATTATGGCATATGTATATATATGTTGATAGTATATTTAATGGTGGATATGTGTACATATATTTAATGGTAGCCCTACTTCAAAACATGTCCTCCTCACAGCCATTAAAGTGATTCTATCTAAAAGTCTCTTCTGATTAGTTCAGTTAACAGAATAAAAGGTTTAACGGCTCCCAATCACCTGCAGACCAATGCACTCATTCTTGAACATGACATATGAGACATTCCCTGATTTGGCTTCTGTAAACTTTTCCCTGTCTCACTTTATGCATCATGAATTCTAGAACTGCTTAGTGATGCTTCACAAGAGCATGAAATTCTTTCTTTCTTTTTTTAACGGTTATTTATTTTGAGACACAGAGAGAGCAAGCCAGGCAGGGGCAGAGAGAGGGGGAAAGAGAGAATCCCAAGCAGAGTCTACATTGTCAATACAGAGCCCAACATGGGTCTCGATCTCACGGACAATGAGACTGTGGCATGATGTGAAATGAAGAGTCAGGCGCTGAACAGACTGAGCCCCCCAGGCGCCCTCTGAGCACCTATCTCTGATGGGTGCATATTTGCATAGGTTTCCTTCTCTCCTTAACCCCTGATCCCCACCCCCAACATGGTCTTCTACCAATACTTGAGGATGTAAGTCATACAGCACCTTCCTGGAAACCACCATGCTAGGTCAGATGTCACTCCCTTTTCTATTGTAATTATTTGCTTGTCTCTGTCTCACTTTTTCCCCTGTGTGTGCCATGAGGATAATAATCATCTGTGTTCATGTCTGTATCATCACCAAGTAGCACAGTGCCTAGGGCATTGGAGGACCTAATGTATCAGTGAACAAGGGAATGTATCAACAGACATGAATTAACACTTAAATAAAAAGGTTACCTGTGAACTATGTTAGAATTTACACAGGGAGATTACACTCAAAAGTTTCTTTTTTAATTTTTTTAATGTGTATTTATTTTTGAGAGAGAGAGAACACAAGGGGAAGGGGAGGGGCAGAGAGAGAGGAGACACAGAATCTAAAGCAGGCTCCAGGCTCTGAGCTGTTAGCACAGAGTCTAATGTGGGACTTGAATTCATGAACTACAAGATCATGACCTGAGCCAAAGGTGGATGCTTAACTGACTGAGCCACCCAGGCACCCCTCAAAAGTTATTTTTTGCTATTTATATTCCATTTCTTTCAGGCAATTAATTATTTACTTTCACTATATCAATATTTTTGCAGATATAAAAAAGAAAGAGGAACTATAATGGCCTGATCTAAAACATATGAAAGTAGTAGTCTTGACATCCACCAATAAAACCTGAATTATTTGAAAGGAAATTAAAAACACACTGTGATCTTAACTGTATTTTAGGCACTTAAAAATAACTGGAATTTGGGGCACCTGAGTGGCTCAGTCAGTTAAGTGTCAGGTCATGATCTCACAGTTCTTGAGTTCAAGCCCCACATCGGGCTCTGTGCTGACAGCTCAGAGCCTGGAGTCTGCTTCAGATTCTGCGTCTCCCTCTCTCTGCTCTTCCCCTGCTCGAGGTTGCTCTCTCTCTCTCAAAAAATAAATATTAAAAATTTTTAAAAAATAATTGGAATTTATAGTTTATACTAGAAGTTAAGGAAAGCTTTCTTTAAAAGATATGATAAAGCTAAGTTTCTAGTAAAGATTGTTGTGACTTAAAATATACAAAAAATTTATAGAGTTCAATAGTTGTGAATTTAAAAACTGGAATTTATAGAATTTTATAATTGAAGTAGTTTGTAGATCATTTCATTATTCTAGTCAGGAATTAAGTAAGTGAAAGATTAAGGGACATCTATAAGATCACAAGGTCCCTTAGTAAAAACTTTAAACGAAAAGAAATATTGTAATTCTGGGCTTAAAGTTGTTTCTAGTTTATCACATTGTTTCTCCAGTACTTTAAAAAAAAACTGCAAATAGTGAAAGTTCTACTTCTTTTTTACCAATTTAGATGCCTTTTATTTCTTTTTCTTGTCTGATAAGTAAAAGTAGTGAGAGTGGATGTCCTTGTCTTTATCTTAAAAGAAAAGCTCTTAAGTTCTTCACCACTAAGTATAATATTAGTTGTGGGTTTTTCAGATATGGTTTTTATTATGTTGAGGTATGTTCCCTCTAAACCTACTTTATTGAGAGACTTTATCATGAATGGATATTGTATTTTCTCAGATGCTTTTTCTAGGGACACCTGGGTGGCTCAGTCAGTTAAGTGCCCAAATTTGGCTCAGGTCATGATCTCACATGAGTTCAAGCCCACGTCAGGCTCTAGGCTGACAGCTCAAAGCCTGGAGCCTGCTTCAGATTTTGTCTTCCTCTCTCTCTCTCTCTCTGCCCCTCCCCTACTCGCAGTTGGTCTCTCTCTTTTAAAAATAAATAAACATTAAAAAATGCAAATGCCTTTTCTATATCCATTTAGATGATCATATATGGTTTTTATCCTTTTCTATATCCATTTAGATGATCATATATGGTTTTTATCCTTTTCTATATCCATTTAGATGATCATATATGGTTTTTATCCTTTTCTATATCCATTTAGATGATCATATATGGTTTTTATCCTTTCTCTAGTTAATATGATTTATCTCATTGGTTGATTTGCAAATACTGAGCCACCCTTGCATCCCAGGAATAAATCCCACTTGATCATAGTGAATGGATTTTTATTGTTGGATTCAGTTTGCTAATACTGTGTTGAGGATTTTCCATCTGTGCTCAAGAGAGATACTGGCCTGCAGTTTTCACTTTTTGTAATACTGTTATCTGGTTTTGGTACCAGGGTAATGTTAGCCTTATAAAATGAATTGGGAAACTTTGCTTCCTCTTCTTTGGAATATGTTTGGAATACTTTAAGAACAGTAAGTATTACCTCTTCTGTAAATGTTTGGTAGAGTTCAGCTGTGAAGCCATCTTATCCAGGACTTTAGTTGGAAGTTTTATGATTACTGATTCAATTTTATTACTAGTAATTGGTCTGGTCAAATTTTCTATTTCTTCCAGATTCAGGTTTAGAAGGTTATATGTTTCTAGGAATTTATCTGTTTCTCTAGGTTGTTGAATTCTTTGGCATATAATTTTTCATAATATGTTCTTATAATCCTTTGTATTTCTGTGGTGCCAGATATTTCTTTTCCTTCATTTGCCTTTAAGTCCTGTTTTTTTTTATGAGTCCTTCCAAGAGTTTATCAATTATGTTGATTTTTTTAAGAACCAGCTCCTGGTTTCACTAATCTGCTCTGTTATTTTTTAGTCTCTATTTCATTTATTTCCACTCTAATCTTAGTTATTAAATTCCTTCTGCTGGTTTTGTGTTTTATTTTGATTTTTCTAGCTCCTTTAGGTGTAAGGTTATGTGGTTTGAGATTTTTCCCACTTCTTGAGTAGGCCTATATTGCTATCACCTTCCCTCTTAGAACAGATTTTGCTATATCTCAAATTGTGAAACGTTATGTGTCCATTTTCATTTGTTTCCATGTACTTTTTACATTTCCTTTTTAATTTCTTGGTTGACCCATTAATTATTTAGTAGCATATCATTTAGCCTCCATGGATTTGTATTCTTTCCAAATTCTGTCTTGTGACCGATTTGCAGTTCCATACACTTGTGTTCAGAAAAGAGGCATGATGTGTCTTCAAACTTCTTGCCTCTATTGATATTTGTTTGAGATTATATATAAAAAGTCAGGGAGACTCCACCAACAATTGATTGGAACTGATAAATGAACACAGTAAAGTTACAGGATACAAAATTAGCATACAAAAATCTGTTGCATTTCTATATACTAATAAGAAAGAGAAATTAAGGCACCATTCCATTTAGAATCACACCAAAAATAATAAAATACCTACTAATGAACTAATCCAAGGAAGTGAATAAAACTGTACTCGGCAAACTATGAAACGTTGATGAAAAAATAGAAGATGACACAAACAAATGGAAAGATATTCCATGCTCACAGACTAGAAAAACCAATAGATTGTTAAAACATCCATATTGACCAAAGCAGTCTATCAGTTTAATGCAATCCCTACTGAAATATCAACAACATTTTTCACAGAACCACAGAAACCAGAAAGGATTCCAAATAGCCAATGCAATCTTGCGGGGAGGGGTTGACAAAGAACAAAAACAAAACAAACAAACAAAAAAAAAACAAAGCTGGAGGTCTCACAATACCAGATTTCAAGCTACATTACAAAGCTGTAGCAATCAAACCAATATAGTACTGGCACAAAAACTGACACAAAGATGAATGGAACAGAATAGAGGGTCTAAAAATAAACCCCTACCTATGTGGTCAATTAATCTACAACAGGGGAAGTAAGAATATATAATGAAAAAAGGGCAGGATCTTCCACAAATCATGCTGGTAAAACTAGACAGCTTCATGCAAAAGAATGAAAGATTGTTTTCTTAAACCCTACATAAAAATAAACTCAAAATGGATTAAAGATCTTCATGTGAGACCTGAAACTATAAAGCTCCTAGAAGAGATCAAGGGCAGTAATTTCTCTGATATCGGCCAAAGAAACAGTTTTCTAGACATGGCTCTTCAGGCAAAATTATTGGGACTATACCAAACTGAAAAAGCTTTTGCATAGTAAAGGCAACTATCAACAAAACTAAAATGCAATCTACAGAATGAGAGAAGACATTTTGCAAATGAATGACCTGATACAGGGTTAGTATCAAAAATATATTAAGAAATTCTACCACTCTACACCAAAACACAAATAAATAAAAACGAAGCAATTTGACTAAAACACGAACAGAGAACCTAAACATTTTTACAAAGAAGACATACAAATTGCCAACAGACATGTGAAAAGATGCTCCCTATCACTAAGCATCAGGGAAATGAAAATTAAAACCAAAATGAGACACTATGATATGGATCTCATAATGGCTACAATAAAAAATACAAGAAATGATGAGTGTTGGTGAGGATGTGGAGCAAAGAAACCCTCAGGCACTGTCGATGGGAATGCTAATTGGTGTAGCCACTGTGAAAAGCAGTATGAAGGTTTCTCAAAAAAATTAAAAATAATTCTACCATATGATTCAGTAATTCCACTGCTGGGAATCTGCATAAAGAAAGAAAAGAACTCTTTTAAGAAGATATGTGCACCTCTATGTTTACTGCAGTATTATTTACACTAGCCAAGATATGGAAGCAACCTAAGTGTCCCTTCATAGATGAATGGATAAAGAAGTGGTATGTGTATGCATGTTTATAATGGAATATTATATGGTATGTGTGTATACATATAAAATGGAATATTATAATATATAATGGAATATTAGCCATAGCGTGGATGGATCTAGAGGGTATAATGCTAAGTGAAATAAGTCAGTAATAGAAAAACAAATACCATATGATTTCACTCATATGTGGAATTTAAGAAATAAAACAATGGAACAAACAAAGGATAAAATAGAACACACACACACACAAAAAAAAGAGTCTTAAATATAGAGAACTGCTAGTTGCCAGAGGGGAGGTGGGTGGGAAGACAGGTAAAACAGATAAAGGGGATTAGAAGTACATTTATCTCAATGAGCACTAAGAAATGCATAGAATTACTGAATCATTATATTGTACACCTGAAACTAATATATCAATGTATGTTAGTTATACTTTTTAAAACATGATAAATTTGCTTTACATGTATAGCACTAAATATCAAATTCAGCATAGAGGCATAACAATCATGTACTTATCAAAACAAAAAAATAAAATTCCATATTAAAAGCATCTTAAAGTAATTGAATGTAATTAATGGGGTAATCAAAGAGGAAAACTGCTTGCAAAGGTATTTTTCTCCCAAAAAAGAAACATCGAAGAAATAAGATAAATCCTTTGTAAACATGATGGAATATAAGCCAACTCATTTTAACCCAATGTCAAATTGAATCAAATTCAATTTAGAGTTATTCTCATTTTTCATTACAATCTTGTTTTCATTACATTATGCTTCATACTAAATATAAAATCTATTTTTCTTCTTAACACATGCTAGAATTACAAAGGTTCACCATGTTAGAATCAGTATGAAGAATGTTTGTTTCCAACTAACCTTTTTTTTTTTTTTTTTCTAGGAGAGAGAGAGACAGTGTGAGCAAGAGAGGGTCAGAGAGAGAGGGAGACACAGACTCTGAAATAGGCTCCATGCTCTAAGCTGGCAGTCAGCACAAAGCCCGACGCGGGGCTCGCACCCACGAACCGTGAGATCATGACCTAAGTGAAAGTCGGACACTTAACCGACTAAGCCACCCAGGCACCCCTCCAACTAAACTTTTTAAAGCTTCTTAGAAAGCTTTTATAATTGAACATCTTTATTCAAACAAAGTCTTCCTTATCCCAAGAACTCGGGTCTAAAAGGAAAAAGGAAAAAAATCTTAAAAGTGACAAAGTGTTAAAGATAACATATTTAACTAAAGATGGGACATGACAGGCTGACTGCCTGAACCATTTCCATTTTTGGAACACTGAAAAGCAAGAGGTAGGGGTCGGAGGTCACATATTCACTTATTTGGGCACTGTCACCACTATATTCACTGAAATTCATCTGCATGCTTCCTTACATGCTTTTGATTCTAGCTGATATAGTGACAACTATAAGAAATTGGTCCCTGTTAAAAAAAAAAAAAAGAAATTGGTCTCTTTTCTTAGGTAATTATAATCTAAGTGCTAATATTAGACACATAATTTGCATGAAAACTAATATCCATGACAGAACATTTCAGCTGACTACTCTCTGAATACACACATTTCACTCTGTGCAAAAAAGGGTACAAATTTATGTCAGAATGCCCTGGTCTGAGTCCAAAAGAACTTTTATTTTAAAAGCAATTTAAATTAGTAATTAAGAACTTATTATTGGTAGCAGTAGTAATAGTAGTAGTAATTAAGAACTCTGAAAGCCACATACTATATCTTAAAAACCTGGTTCTACTACTTGGTATTTAAAAAAAATATTTTGCCCTAAGTTTAAACTTATAGAAAAGATCCAAAAATAACATGAATAGTCCCCTTATGTCCTTCTCCCTACTTCCCCCAATGTTAACATTTTAGTGAACAATCCTCATTTTCTCCATGAAAAAACAGAACTCTCGTCTTAGACATTAGGAGGGATAAGGAAATGAAAATGTACAAAACACAGCACCCAGCACACAGAAAGAGTTATGTAATTATTAGCCATGGCGACTGGTTTTTTTACGCCTGCATGAGTAAAGCTTTGGTAGAAATGGAGGCTAGAAGGAAAAACACAGGTGAAGCCCCATAATCTGGCTTTGAGCTTCTAACTAATTAAGGCCATGGCCAAAATCTAATGGAAATATGTTTCAGGCCGGATTCCTGACAAAGAGATTTGAGATGGAAATTTGGGTACAGAGAACTCCCTTGGCATCAAAGCCTGTGGAGCGTGGAAGAAAGAGGAGTGGATGGAAGGAGTTCAGCAGCTATACCGACACAAGAGAGGCATGAGCCAATCACACAACGAGCTGAGGAACTGGCATGGCCCTTCAGAGTCGCCTTAAAGTGAAGCAAGAGTACTGAGCTTTTATACCTGGCAGTGGCCGTCCTTCAGATATGAGCTGTCTTCATGGAGAGGCATCTCCTTGGCAAATCAGCTCTCCTGAGGGAAATTTCTAAAGAAGATCAGCTGGGAGACACTAGCTACCAACAAATACAGCATCTGGCAGAGGACTACTTTAGCCTGAAAAGCATGTGGGCCACGCACAACAAACTATCTAGGACAAAGTTTTGTGTGCGCAGAGCTAACTCATGGCCAGTGAATCAAAACTACATAATCTCTTCTGGTAGGTGACAGACATCAAAAAGATAAATTGAAATCTATAAGTTACTCCTCAAAGTCTGCTATAACATTTGTCTTCTGCTATGATTTCTTTTTCTCTTCTTTATTTGTTTAAAAATAAACAATAGAGAGAAATAATTACTAATCTAATATGGAATAGTACAGAGTAAGGGACAGAGAGAGGCTAATTCTCTCAACCCTTTCCAGAACTCAGGACCATTAAAGATCTGAAGTATCCTAATCTGTGGCAGCATCCATTGATGACACTTTTGGATTAAATATATAGATAGGCTTTCTTTCAATGGGCACAGAAGTCTTCATGTTGTATCAAGAAATTTTATTAGTGGTGGAAATAAAGGTTGGATCTAGATTATTTAGAACAAAGTAAATGATGTGATGACCACAGACAGAAGCTATTTCTTTTGTTGCTGTGTTGTTTTGGTCACACGTGGACCACAAAAAATGAAGGTAATAGTTAAGGAGAGAAGAAAATACCTGTTTTATGGAGGTGAAAGCTGCTGATAGAATAAATTTAGATCACACATTATATGCAAGTCCAAGTAGAGGCATGGAAGACAAATGTAAAACAGTAATTAGAATAAATATCAGCCAGAAGAACAATGAGCATGCCACACCCAGAGAGGCTACGGAAGTCCTGGAAGCGGCTGCCTTCTCTACTGCCAAGGCTAACTCATGAACTGGAACTCAAAGAGGAACATGTTATCGCATATAAGTGAGACATAAGCAAATTCTGAGATAACTTGATTTATGATTGATAATATATTTGGAGTAGAAATTTCTCCTCTAAACATTTCAGAAAAAAAATACATAAAGCTAAATTCAGTTCCCTTCTAAGAAACATATAGCTTTCTTATATCAGTTTATTTTTTCTTTACCTAACACTTTCTTATATATAATTACGTGAGTTAAAAATGTATGGTGAGGAGCACACTTAATTCAGGCAAAGCAAACCCTTCACAAATTCCTTTAGCATGCTCCTTTATTTTATTTCAAATAGAATTTAAAAATCAAAATACAAATACAAATCAAAGAATAAGATTAAACCCCAGGCGTAATTAAAAAACTAATAAAACAGAGACAAGTAATTTTCCTGATAAAGACTTCAAAGTAACAGCCATAAAGATTATCACTAAAATCAGGAAAAGAATGAAGAAACACAGTAAGGGCTTCAACAAAGAGTAAAAATTTTAAGACAGAATCAATCAGAGCTGAAGAGTACGATAACTGAAATAAAATATACATAGCAGTAACCCACAGAAGATTAGAGGATGCAGAAGACAAATCAACAAGCTAAGACAAACAGTGGAAATCACACAATCAAAACTCTAAAAAGAAAACTAATTTTTAAAAAAGTGAAGATAGCTTAAGAGTCCTCCAGGACAATAATATCAAGTGTACTAACATTTACCAAATGAGAAAAGAGAGAGAAAGAGGCAGAAAACTTATATGAAGAAATAAGAGCTGAAATTTTCCCTAATCGAGAAGGAAACATACATCCAGGATGAACAGAGGATCTCAAATAAGATGAACTCAAAGAGATCCACATCAAGACATGTTATAATTAAAACTGAAAACGTTAACGATAATCTTAAAATCAACGAAAAAAATAACAACTAATCACATACAAGAGAAACCCGATAAGACTATGAGCTGATTTTTCAGCAGAAACTTTAGAGGCCAGAAGGGAGTAGCAGGATATATATTTAAAGTACTGAAAGGAAAAAAAACTTACAGCCAAGAATACTCTGTCCAGCTAGGTTATCATTCAGAACTGAAGAAGAGAAGCAAAAACTGAAGGAGTTCATCACCACTAAATCAACCTTACAAGGAATGTTAATAGATCTTTTTCAAGCAGCAAAGATCCTAACTGGAAATAAAATATATGAAAGAAAAAATACCTCACTGATGTGGCAAATATAGAGTAATGGCACAGGATCAGCAACTTTAAATGTTAATACGAAGGGTAAAAGGCAAAAATAGTGAGACCAACTGTTATCACAATAAGTGGTTAAGGGATACTCGAAATAAAAAGAAGTAAATCAAAGTCAAAAATGTAAAATGTGAAGGGTGTAAAAATATAATGCTTTTATAAAGCACTGGAAATTATCAGCTTAAAATAAACTGCTATAAATACTGGTCGATATATATGAACCTCATGGTAACCACAAACCAAAAACCTACGATCAATACATAAAACACAGAGAGAAGAACCCAAACACAACACTAAAGAGCCACAAGGAAAAAAGACTAAGAAACTTAAAGGAACAAAGAACTACAAAAACAAAGAAAATTATTTCAAAAATAAAGGTATATAATTATCATTAATTACTTTATTTGTTTTTAATTTTTTAATCTTTATTTATTTTTGAGCGACAGACAGAAAGACAGAGTGCATGTGGAGGAGAAACAGAGAGAGAGGAGACACAGAATCCAAAGCAGGCTTCAGGCTCTGAGCTGTCAGAGCCCGATGCAGGGCTTGAACCCATGAAACTGAGAGTTCATGATCTGAGCTGAAGTCAGACGCTTAACCAACTGAGCCACTCAGGCACCCCTATCATTAATTACTTTAAATGCTCCAATCAAAAGATATCAGTTACCTGAATAGATTAAAAGAGACAGAGATACCCAATATATGCTGCCTACAAGAGACTCCATATCTAAAGACACACACAGAATGAAAGTGAAGAGATGGAAAAATATTCCATGGAAAGGAAACGAAAGCTGGAATAGGAATATTTACATCAGACAAAACAGACTTTAAAACAAAGACAGGAACAAAGGACAAAGAAGGCACCATATAATGAAAAAGGGGTCAATTCAAGAAGAAAATACAGTATTCATATTTATTCACCCTACACAGAAGTACCTAAATATATAAAGGAAATAGTATCTATATAAACAGAAAAAGTGACAACAGTACAATAATAGGGGACTTTCATACCCCACTTACATCAATGGATAGATCATCCAGACAAAAAAAAAAAATCAATTTAAAAACACTGGTCTTAAACAATATATTAGACCAGATAGATTTAATAGATACATACAGAACATGCCATCCCCAAACTGCAGGATATACATTCTTTTTTCAAGTGCACATGCAACATTCTTCCAGAATAAACCACCATGTTAGGCCACAAAACAAGTCTTAATAAATCGAAGATTTAAATTCCATCACGCATCTTTTCCAACAATTACATACCAATTACATACATAACAATTGTATGAAACTAGAAATCAATTACAAGAAGAAAACTGGGAAAACACAAACATATGGAGACAAAACAACATGCCAATAAACAACTAATGGTCAATGAAGAAATCAAAGAGGAAATCAAAAAATATCTGAGATAAATTAAAATGGAAACACAGCTTCCCCAAATCTACAGGATGCAGCAAAGCCAATTCTAAGAAGGCAGTTCACAGTGATACAAGCCTGCCA
>NW_027531522.1:6999122-7052675 GCF_008692635.1 Crocuta crocuta
GGGAAGGTGATGGGAAGGGGAAGGGGAAGAGGGACAGGAAAGTAATGGGAAGAGGGAAGGGAAGGAGAAGGGAAGGAAAGAAAAGAAAAAGTCCCAAAGCACCTTGCTGGCTCAGTCAGTATTCACGTAACTTTTGATCTCAGGGTTGTGAGTTTGAGCCCCACAATGGGTATAAATGAATACTTAAAAATAATTTTTTTTAAAAAGTCACAAATAAGCAATCTAACTTTATATCTATAGAAATACAAAAAGAAGAGCAAAGCCTAAAGTTAGATGGAAATAAAAAAGATAAATGAGGAAATAAATGAAATAAAGACTAAAAAAAATAAGATAAATGAGTAAAGATAAGTGAGGAAAAAAATGAAGTAACTAAAAAAATAACAGAAAACTTCAATGAAACTAAAATCAGTTCTTTGAAAAGACAAATGAAATCAATAAATCTCTGGCCACAGTCATTAAGAAAAAAAAGAGAGCATAACTGATAGCACAGAAATGTAACACTATTACAAAAAAGTATTTGCCAATAAATTGGAAAACCTAGAATAAATTCCCAGAAACATACAACCTTCAAAGACAAAACCATGAAGAACTAGAAACTGAATACACTGATCATAAATAATGAAATTGAATCAGGATTAAAAAACTCCCAATACACAGAAGTCCAGGACTAGACAGATGCACAGGTGAATTCCAGAAAACATTTAAAGAAAAGTTAGTACCTATCCTTCTCAAATTAATTCAAAAAAAAAAAAAGAAGAAGAAGAAGAAGAAGAAGAAGAAAGGAAGACAACCTCAGAAAAGAAAAACTAAAGAGGAAGGAACACTTCCAAACTCTGTTTGAGAGCAGCATTATCCTGAGACCAAACCAAGGCACCACACATGAGAAAGGAATGAAGAAGGGAGAGAGAGAGAGAAAGAAAGAAAGAAGGAAAGAAAATAGGCCTATATCACTGATGAACTTATGCAAAAATCCTCAACAGAATATTAGCAAATGAAATTTGATATTATTTAAAAAGGTCATACAACACAATCAAGTGGGATTTATTCCAGAGTGCAAGCATAGTTCAATACCCACAAATCAATCAATAACATACACCACATTAACAATATGAAGAATAAAAATCTTATTATCAGTTTAAATGCAGAAAAAGCATTTGACAAATTCAATACCCAGTTATGGTAAAAACTCTCAACAAATTGAATATAGCAGGAATATACCTAAATATAAGAAAGGCCATATATGGCAAATGCACAGATAGCACCATACTCAATGGTGAAAGCTTTTTCCTTAAGATTAGAAACAAGACAAGGGTACCCAACCTCACCACTTTCAATCAGCATTAATATTTGAAGTCCCAGCCACAGCAATAAGGTAAGGAAACAAATAAACAAAAGCATCTAAATTGGAAAAACACAAGTAAAACAGTCATTATTTCTTACGGCATGATACTATGCATAGAAAACCCTAAAGACCTCACCAAAAAAAAAAATTTTTTTTAAGTAGAATATTCAGTGAGGTCACAAAACACAAAATCAACAAAGAGTAATGAGTTGCATTTCTACATGCTAACAATGAGATGTATGAGAAATTAAAAAATAATCCCATTTATAATTGGAACAGTAGATTAAAATGTATAAAACTAAGTTTAACTAAGTAGGCAAAAGAACTGTACTCTGAAAACTATAAAACATTAATGAATAAAAAACTGAAATCAGAAATAAAGGGAAAAATACACTATGCACATGAGTTAGAAGAATTAATGTTGGTAAAATGTCCATATTACTCAAAGCAATTTATATATTCAAAGGAATCCCCATCAAAATACCAATGGCAATCTTCACAGAACTAAAACAATCCTAAAATTTGTATGAAACCACAAAAGTCCCTCAAAAGTCAAAGCAATCTTATAAAAGAAAAACAAAAATGCTGGTATCACTCCCCCCAATTTTAAACATTTCTATGTAGCTACAGTAATCAACAGTACATTAACATTACAAAGCAGACACACAGATCAATAGAACAGAATAGAGAACTCAGAAATAAACTCATGCTTACCTAGTCAATCTATGACTGGCCATGACTGTCTAAGAAGGCAAGACTATACAACTGGAAAAAACATTTTCTTCAATAAATAATGCTATGAAGACTAGACAACAACATGTAAAAGAATGACACTGGACCACTATCTTACAACATGCACAAACATAAAGTGAAAATAGATTTAAAATACTGTTTTGAAACAATAAAATTGCTAGAAGAAAACATAGGCAGTAAGCTCTTTGACATCAATCTTAGCAATATTTTTTGTATCTGTTTACTCAGGCAAGGGCAATAAAAAGTAAAATAAATAAGATTATATCAAACTAAAAAGCTTTTGAACAAAAAAGGAAACCATCATCAAAATGAAAGGACATTCTACTCAATGGGAGAAGACATTTGTAAATCATACATCCAATTAGGGATTAATATGCAAAATAAAGATTTACATAATTTAATTATTAAAAAGTAAAAATATTTATAAAATGGGTAGAAGATCTAAATAGACTTTTTTTTTCAAAGACATACAGATGGCCAACAGGCACATTGAAAGATGCTCAACATCATTCATCATCAGGAAAATGCACATCAGAGCCACAGTCAGATATCAGTTCATTCCAGTCATATTAGTTAGTATCAAAAAGACTAACAAGTGTTAATGAGAATTTGGATAAAAAGGAATTCTTGTGTACTATTTGTGGGAGTGTAAATTTTTGTGGCTACTATGGAAATCAGTATGGAGTTTCCTCAAAAAATTAAAAATAGAACTACCACATGATCCAGCAATTGCACTTCAGGGTATTTATTCAAAAAACATTGAAACACCAATTCAAAGAGACATATGCATCTCTATGTTCATTGCACCATTAGTTAGTATAGCTAAGATATTGAAGCAACCAAAGTGTCAATAAATAAGGAAGATGTGGTATATATACACAATAGAATATCACTCAGGTATAAAAAAGAGTAAGATACTGCTATTTGCAATATCATGGATGGACCTAGAGGGTATTATGCCAAGTGAAATAAATTAGACACAGAAAGGCAAATACCCTGTGATTTTACTTCCACATGAAATCTAAAAAACAAAGCAAACAAAATCAAAACAATCTCATAAACACAAGAAAGAAACTATTGGTGGCCAGAGAGAGGAGTTGAGAAAACAGGTGAAATAGATGAAGGGGGTTGGAAGGTACAAACTTCCTATTATAAAATAAGTCATAAGGGATATAATATACAGGATAGGGAATATACTCAATAATATTGGTGGATCCTTTCATCTGTTGATAGATACTGTCTGTCATGAACTTTTAACATGTCATCTCTTTGTGTTGACATGTTTTTATAGCTTTGTACAAGAGTGGAGCTGGTTGGTCATAGGATCTGTTGCATATTTAATGTTATAATAAGCTGACAAACTGCTTTCCCAGGTGGCTGTTCCATTCTGAATTTCCATCAGCAATGGAGAATACCAGTTGCTTCATATTCACACCAACGTTTGCATGGTAAGTTTTCATTTTGGCCATTCAAGCGGACATGCAGTTGTACTTCAGTGTGGCTTGAACTCACATTTCCCAGAGGATCAGAGATGTTAAGCACCTTTTCATTTGCTTATTGGCCATTTGTATGTCTTAAATAAAATATCAAATAATTTGCCCATCAGGTTGTTTTCTCATTATTGAGTTGGTAGTTATTTATATATTTCACATACAAGTTCTCTTTTGGATACATGTCAAATTTTCTTTTTCCTAATCTGTGGTTTGCCTTTTCATTTCTTAATGGTGTTTTCAATAGCAAAAGTTTTAATATTAACAAAATCCAACTTATGATTTGTCTTTACTTTTCTTATTTAGAAAATTTTCCTATTTCAGGGGCGCCTGGATGGCTTAGTCGGTTAAGCGTCCGACTTTCGCTTAGGTCATGATCTCGCGGTTTGTGGGTTCGAGCCCCGCGTCGGGCTCTGTGCTGACTGCCGGCTCAGAGCCTGGAGCCTGTTTCAGTCTGTGACTCCCTCTCTCTCTGACCCTCCCCTGCTCACGCTGTCTCTCTCTCTCCTAGAAATAAATAAAACGTTAAAAAAAAATTTTTTTTAAAAAATAAAATAAAAAAATAAAAATAAAATTTTCCTATTTCAAAATCATAAAAACATTTTTCTTCAATAGCTTTAGGATTTTATGTTTACATGTATGTAAATGAAAGATCTTGAGTTACTTTGAGCCTGTAAGTGTTGAAGTTATTATTTTCCATTTAATAATCCATTTTAACAACACCATTAAAGAAAGATTATTTCCCCCACTGAATTATTCTGGCAACATTGGTGAAAACCAGTTGGCTATATAAGGGTGAATCTCCTTCTAAACAGTTTATTGTTTTACTGATATAGATGTTTTATGTCAATACAATGCTATGATGCTTAGTTCAGATTTATTCCCTGAAATGTAGAATGTTAAATCCTCCAACATTGTTCTTATTTTAAAAAACATGTTTTGGCTATTTTAAGACCTTTGCATTTTCATAGGAATTTTGGAGTCAGCTTTGCAATTCTTCCAAAAAGGCTCACATGGTTTGACTGGGATAGCACTGCTTCTAGAGATCAATTTTGAGAGAATTATCACTTAATAAGTATTAAGCCTTTATCTATGAACTCAATATGCATTCCCATTTATTTAGGCTTTCTTTAACATCATATGCCAGTGTTTTCTCAATTTCATATCAGCACCTACTTCCTTAAATATATTCCTAAGTATTTTATCATTTTTCACTTATTATAGAATTGTTTATATAATTTTCTAATTGCTTGTTGACTGCATATGGAAATACAATTAATATTATTTGTGAACCTTTTTATCCAACAAGTTTGCTAAATCTACTTATTTGTTCTAGAGGCTTCCTGCAGACTCCTAGAGATTTCCTATGCATACATTCATCTTACTTGAGAATAAATATAGTGTTGTTCTTCCTTTGTTGTATGTATGCCTCTTCTTTTTCTTTCCTTCCTTTCTTCTGTCCTTCCTTCTCCCCCTCTTCTCTTTCTCCCTTTGCACTAGTTTGAGCCTCAGTACAATAGTTAAAACAACAGTTAAAAGAACTGGGGAGAGAGAATATCCTTACATTTTCCCTGTCCTAGGGAGAAAGCAGTATATCTTTCACCATTAAGTATGGTATTAGCTGCAGATTTATTTTTAAGCTTATTTATCTATTTTGAGAGAGAGAGAGAGAGACAAGCAGGGGAGGGGAAAAGTGATGGAGAAGGAAAATCCCAAGCAGGCTCGGCACTGTCAGCGCAGATCCCCATGCGGGGCTCAAACCCATAAACCGTGAGATCATGACCGGACCTGATACTAAGAGTCAGGTCCTGAACTGAGTGAGCCATCCAGGTACCGCATGGTTTTTTGTAAACACATATAATTGGTTTAAAAATATTCCCTTCTATGGTCAAAAGTACAAACTTGCCTTTATAAAATAATTCCTGGGGATATAATGTACAGCATGGTGACTATATTTAATACTCTGCTACATACTTGAAAGTTAAGAGAGATCTTAAAAGTTCTCATCACAAGGAGAAAAATATATAATTATGTGTGGTATGGATGTGAACTAGATTTACTGTGATGATTATACATAGGGGTGCCTGGCTGGCTCAGGCAGTTGAGCATTCAACTCATGATTTCAGTTCACTTGGGTCATTACCCCAGGGTCAAGCTCTGCATCTGGCTCTGGATTAAGAAGGGAGCCTGCTTAAGATTCCCCTCTGGCCTCTCTCCCCCAGCTCACACACACGCTCTAGGAAAAATTTTATCTATCTGTCTGTCTATCCATCCATCCATCTGATCAATGTATGTATAGACATGCATCAAATGTACCCCTGGGGCTCCTGGGTAGCTCAATCAGTTGGGCGTCCAGCTCTTGATTTCAGCTCAGGTCATGATTTCAGGGTCATGAGATTAAGCCCGTGTCAGACTTCACCCTGGGTGGGGAGCCTGCTTAAGATTCTCTGTCTCCCTCTGTGCCTCCCCCACTCATACTCTCTCTCAATCTTTGTCCCTCTCAAAAAAAAAACAAAAAACAAAAAAAAATGTTGCGTACCTGAAACTATTGTGCTATAGGTCAATTATAATTTTGAAAAGAAAAAGAAAAAAGAAAAATGTTCTCTATTCTTAGCTTGTTGAGAGATTTTAAGGTAAAAGGATGTTGCATTTTGGAAATTCTTTTTATGCATCTGTTGAGATGATCTTGTCTCCTTTCTTTTATTAATGTGACAGATTTTCAGATGGTAAACCAAACTTCATTACTAAGATAAACCCATTTGGTCATGATATACTATCATTTGTTTAATTTTGCTGGACACAACTGGCTACAATTGTATGAAGAATGTCACATCTAATTCATTACAAGGATCACCTTCTCATTTTCTTCTCCCAGGTCAGCTCCAGTTGGTTTCTCTATCAGAATAATATTGATCTCAGTAGGAAATGTTTCCTCCTTTTGTTTTTCTTTTGAAAGACCTTAATTTAATCAATGAATATATCTGGGCCTGGAGTTTTCCTTGTGTGAAATTTTAAACATGAATTAAATTTTTTTAGCTAATACAGGGTGCTTTTGAGTTTCCTGGCTCTTCTCGGGTTAGTTTTGGAAATTTGTGTTCATTTCATCTAAGTGGTCCAATTCACTGGTATAAGGTTCTTTGATATTCCTGTACTGTCCTTTGAGTGAACTCAGTCATTACATGCTACCATAACTGTCATTCAGTGCTATTATCATATTGACTTTTTATCATTTTCACAGGAAAAAGAGCAAGCACTTTGTTCTGACTACCATGAAGAAATGCTGTTCTTTCTTTAATTAGAATAATTAGTCATGAAGACAGAAGAAAAGGTTTTTATCTCCTCATTCAGAAAGGAGACAGACATATAATGTTAACTCTAGTTTGCGGACAACCGTTGATTTTCATTTTTCAGCTTAATTAATATCTATTATATTATTGCATATAATATTTTATTAACATGTAATTATTTCATGCCTATTTTTTAAGTATTGCATATAAATATATATTAATTAACTTATATAAATATATGTAATATATATTAGTATACGCAATCTTCACACAAACTATGTAAGGTAGGTAGTATTGCTATAACCAATTACAAGTGAAGAATCTGCAACACAGAGAGAGCTTACATAATTTTCCTAAGGCTATAGTAGCTAATAACTGACATAAAGGATTTAAGCTTAAGCAGTTGTATTCCAAAATTCATACTGTATCTTGTTCAATAGCTTGAATAAAGCTTGTTCAATACTTTAATAAAGTGAAAAACAAAATTTACTGTACCAAAACTACAATAGTAGTTCTAAGTTGATATAAAGTTATAACATTGTATAAGCTGTAATAGTTGTATATCATTATAATTTGTAAGGTAAGTAATACTACAAATTGTAGTCATAAGATATGTAAGGCCTACTTAGAATGACACTCACGTAAAACATCTACTTCTGTCATTAGCAGCTATATGAGCCAGGATAAAGTCAAGAGTTACAGAGGAGGCTGCCATTACCTAGAAGGGCAAAGATAGACAATTCTCCAAGAGAGAAGCATAAATAAATCTTAAAATGTGATCAAAGATCAGAAAGCCAGGGACAACAACTTAAGAGAAGTGATAGGGTCTTAGAGATCAAAATAAGTAGTTATTTTCTATGATAAGAAAACATAAAGCCTTATCCTAAGACAGAATCTGGGTGGCTCCCTTGAGCCTTTAGCACTTCTCCATGGATTCTGATTGCTGTGTTAAAATTTAGATGAAGTTACAGCCAGGGATAATGTGGGTGAAGGTCTGCTCCATGACTGATTAAAGCAACAATAGGAACACTACAGTTAAAAGCTTAATCATACTAATAATACATATGAATCAAAATCATGGTAATTATGCTAATGACAGAGAAAATACTAACATATGTATTTACACCCATAGAGATGATCACACGACTATGAATTTAGAGACACGGGGACTTTTCTCAGTCTTCACTCTCTAATCCTCCTGGAGACGGGTTCAGAAATCCATAATTTATTGAACACTAAACATTTCAGAATTGCATTCAGCCATATATTTGTTCAGAAAATGTAAAGAACATCTATACAGGTACAAAGCAGGACTAATAATTTTTAAGTTCAATAAAAAGTTCAATATGGTAACAATGAAATAATCCATTTCCAACAGAAATAATGACATCATAAAGAAAACTAGAATGTGTATTTGAGTAAAAATGTGCTCGAAAGATAGTATCTTGAATTCTATTGCAAGAAATTAGTTTCCAAAAGTTTGTAATAGATTTCAGTTTGGCAATAGTTGACAAAGCTGTTTTGAAAATAATTTCAGAATAGCCCCTAAAGCAGTTCCAAATGGCAATCCCAATATAAGGGAGATTTTGTTAAGACCAAGAACACTGAGTTTCTTTTCAGACCTTCAAATTCTGAGAAGCACTAGAGTAATATCGCCACAGTCTCCTTTTAATTTATAAACAAGTATTTTTACCAAAATTTTTAATTGAAAAGAAATGGATGTGAACCCAAATCATCAGGCTGAAATATTTAAGAAAGAAAAAAAAATATTGTGTTCCTAATCTATAAAGTTGATATGCTCCATAAACAATTCTGGAAGGAGGCTGCACTGAGAGCATAAATTGGTATAGATCGCTTTGCTCTCCCAACAACACAATATTTTTTGCTGAATGAGAAAAAGTTTGAAGGCATAAATCAAGACAAAGCAATCATCTGACAAAGAATTACCAAAAAAGGGCCCCATACCTTTTCTTAGTGAACACTGTGACACATTGATTTTCTACTGAAGATAAAAGCCAAAATCATGTGTCATCAATATAACCAAGCAAAACTATTTGGTTCAATATGTTATACTTAAAGAACAAACTGCAGAGAAAAGGTAAATTGGAAACATTTCATGTGATTGAACATATTTAGATCTGCAGAGAAAAAATACTTTGAAATAAATTTCATAGAGGTTGTTACTGCAGAGTGAACAATACATTGAAGGAGTATAAATGGTGGCTGTTATTCGTCTAGCTCAATACAAAGATACTCTCTGAATAAGAAGATTCATATGCAGTGTGCTATGTGAATGTATAATTTTTGGCAAAATAATTCAGCCCTAATAATCTAATGCACTTTACTTCATATGCAGCTTCCCCCAAGTACAGTTAAATACCTCCTTGTAAAAAGGAGGCCAGGAGGGAAGCCGTTAGCATATCCAGCGATTTTGCATACATTCCAAAATGGCATGTAAATTCCACAACTGATGACTTCAACCCCACTCAGAGCCCCTCAGCTGGACAGCTTTGCTGTGGCAAAATATGCAAAATCAAACATGGCAGCTCCCCAACTGGGTCAATGTTTTCTCATTCCATTCTACTAAATCTAGCCAGAAGGCACAGTAAAGGAATTTGAAAGTATTCCTGAGTAGAAAGGGCCCAAATAATTTATATATGCAACACCAGAGAAAAAAAGACACAAAAACATAGTTACATGAAGTTTCAAAATAGGGCATAGACTGACAAAGGATCAAAAAACACTGGAATGAAAGCATTCATTTGTACTTGTTTTACCAACCAATCGCCAATGAAAAAAAAAATTCAGCCCAACAACCAAAATCTTATTTCTCTTTCTTTCAATACAGATTATATAAATATTTGGATATTACCATATGATACACTAATTTTTATGATTTTTCCAATGCTTAATGTCCTATAATAATATATATTATTAATATATAGAAAGTGTATTTCCAATGTTTAATGACCCATAATAATATTCTACTGTAATTTTGGAGGGTCAAAAACACTAGATGCCATTTAGTATTATAGAATTCATAACAAGTAATAGTAGGATTTAAATAATGGATTTACTAGGACATTAAACTGGTTTTCTAGTCCATACATTCTTGTAAATAACCTCTACCTAGCCTTTTCTTCTCTCCTTTAATTTGTTCCTCACACTGGAAAGCAATCTCATTAATTTGTATCAGAAATTGATACAGTTGACATATGAAGCTGTGGACATTTGAATTCAGCTGAAGAAGATAGCCTATGAGAAACA
This sequence comes from Crocuta crocuta, assembly GCF_008692635.1. Lineage (NCBI taxonomy): Eukaryota > Metazoa > Chordata > Mammalia > Carnivora > Hyaenidae > Crocuta > Crocuta crocuta. Next base: position 7,009,262 of record NW_027531522.1, read on the forward strand.
GAAGACTGTGAAACAAGATTTAGTATGCTGTTCGGTAAGCAACAAATCTTGGAGTGTTGCTCACACAGGCTTCAAGCCAAGAGACTCCATCCAAAACCTTTCAATGCAAATTTCAGCAAGCTACACACACTTGGAAGGAAAATGTTATATAAGGCTGCATATATAATTTATACTTTTAGCATTTCTGTATGTAATTTCAGAGAAAGCAGGATCAACCAAACATTATTAAATATGATCCTGTTTTATTTACAATGTAACTCCAGAAACAGTTTTTCCTAGAAGTAATGAAAAATGATGCACCATTTGAAATTTAAAGGCATATGCCACGGGGCGCCTGGGTGGCTTAGTCAGTTAAGCGTCCAACTTTTGCTTAGGTCATGATCTCGCAGTTCGTGGGTTCGATCCCCGTGTCGGGCTCTGTGCTGATTTCCAGCTCAGAGCCTGGAGCCTGTTTCAGAGTCTGTGACTCCCTCTCTCTCTGACCCTCCCCTGTTCACGCTGTCTCTCTCTCTCTCTCTCCTAGAAATAAATAAAACATTAAAAAAAAAATTTAAAGGCATATGCCACAAATGAAAAAGTTAGGATTTAAGGTGTTTTGTTTTGTTTTGTTTTGTTTTTTACATATTTCACTTCAAAATCTACCTGGGAAAAAAGTCTGTTTTTTAATTTATTGCTGAAGGATGTGATCAGAACACAACAGAATTTTCTGAGATTTAATCAGAGAGTTCTATGGCATGGAAAAGTCTAGCTGGAAAATCCTTTCTTTGAAAGCCCATGACCTCTCTCCAGGCTTACCTCATGCATAATACATGCTTCAGGAAAAGAGGTCATGGTAGGAAGAAGTGAGCTGAAGATAGGAAGTCCTGGTTTCTGTGGTACCAAAGACTTAATAAGTTGAATTCAAGTGTTGTTTTTTTTTTTTTGTAACAGTTATCAGTGAATACAACAATTAATGAATCTATGCCAAGAAAATCATCCAAGAGAGAAGCAAAAGAGAGACGGATTTCAATTCTGCAAGAGAAAGCATTTTCTGTCAGTGTGTCCTCAGGTAAGATAGAAAATATAAAGTTAATAAATTCTTGGCACTAGAGGTACTAGAATACCTTTGGGTCAAATATGTAGAAAGGAAGTGCTCAGGCTAATTTTACTGAGGCACAATTAAGAATATTTTGATTCTGACAGAACATTTGTGGTATAACAATAATAAAGGCAATTGAGAACATCAGATAATAGCTACTTGGGCGAGATGTTTGTTTTCATTATGTACCTAGACTCTCATTTAAGTGTTAGTGAAAATGAGACACATATATAATATATACATGAGGCCAGATATGATAAAGAATCTCACTGTGTTTCCTTTCTTAAAAATAGTCCTTTCAGAATGTCAGTAGTATATTCACTCTTATAAGAGTTGAAACCTTTTTAAAAGTTGTAACTGGAAATTTTCTTCAAAATAGTTGTGATAAAGTATCATTTCTCTCTTATTTTCATTCAATAGCCTCTACAATTGAGCATGACTCAAATACCTTTCCTTTTGGATGTATGAATGTCCCCAACACATAGGACGCTTTATAACAAGTTGTTTTGCTATATTGATTTTTCATGGAAAATTCATGTCAGTAATATAGACTCAAGAGAAAGAGAGGTATCTCCTATCGAAGAATTATTCTGAAAAAATGAAGTAGAAGGAAGTTCTAAGAAATTCTGAATAACTTCCAAAAACCCGAAGAAAGTATTAGTGAACACATTAGTTAAAACCAGTGTAAAGTAATAAAAATCCTTGAAAAGAAAAAAAATAATAACTGTCTGGACTTTAAAAATTTAAGACCATCAACCCAAGAATAATCTAGGATAACAAGTACAGTAATCTGTATTGGACCCAAAGTTTTATGTATTTGTGAGTGTATGTATTTACTTATCTATTGATTTTAAAGTTTATTTATTTATTTTGAGAGAGAAGGAGACAGAGACAGTGAGGAGGGTGGGGACAGAACAGTTAGATACAATCACAAGCAAGCTTTACTCTGTCAGCACAGAGCCCAACACAAAGCACGAACCCAGCAACCATGAGATCATGACCTGACCCAAAACCAAGAGTTGGATGCTCAACTGACTGAGCCACCTAGGCACCCCTGAAACCAAAGTTTTAGTGATAGAGTTTAGTTATATTCTTCTGGTGGCAGTGTTCTGAAATAAATGAAACATCCGTTTGTCATGCCTGAAAGTATCCCACAATACTAGTATGCAGGATCACAGATGTGCACATACTATTGCATCCTCAGATCCACACTTCTAAGAATATACCATTTGAAATAAAAATTATTGAGGAGTATCTTTGGAATAGGAAACATTATGCGAATATAACCTACAGCTGATACATCCTACACATACAAACTATTTCTCTAGAGTATTCTGTATGATTTGACTAAGAACAATATATCATTTAATAAGTTAGTATAGCATATTATTCAACCTAACCTTACACCTAAAGGAGCTGGCAAAAGAATACCAAATAAAACCCAAAACCAGCAGAAGAAGGGAAATAATAAAGATTAGAGAAGAAATCAGTGATCTCAAAATAAAAAAAAATAATAAAGTAGAACAGATCAATGAAACTAAGAGCTTGTTCTTTGAAAGAATTAACAAAATTGATAAAGCCCTAGCCAGATTTATCAAAAGAAACAGAAAAGGACCCAAATAAATAAATCATGAAGGAAAGAGATCACTACCAACACTGCAAAATTTGAACAATAATAAGAGAATATTATGAGCAATTATATTGGGCAATCTGGAAGAAATGGACAAATTCCCAGAAATATATAAACCACCAAAACTGAAACCAGAAAGGATAAAGTTTTAAACAGACCCATAACCCATAAATAAATTGAATCAGTAATCAAAAATCTCCTAACAAACAAGATTCCAGGGCCAGATGGGTTCCCAGGGGAATTCTACCAAACATTTAGGGAAGAGTTAATGCCCATTCTTTTGAAGCTATTCCAAAAAAATAGAAAAGGAAGGAAAACTTCCAAACTCATTCTATGAGGTCAGCTATTACCTTGATTCCAAAACTAGATAAAGACCCCACTAAAAACATGAATTATGGAACAATTTCCCTGAAGAACATGAATGCAAACATTCTCAACGAGATACTAGCAAATTGATTCCAACAGTACATTAAAGGAATTATTCATCATGATCAAGTGTGATTTATTCCAAGGCTGCATGGGTGGTTCAATTGCTGCAAATCAATCAAAGTGATGCATCACATTAATAAAAGAAAGGAAAAAAACCACATGATTCTCTCGGGCGCTTGGGTGGCTCAGTTAGTTAAGCGTTTGATTTAGACTCACATCATGATCTCGTAGTTCATGGGTTTGAGCCCTGCACTGGGCCTTGTGCTGATAGCTCAGAGACTAGATCCTGCTTCAGATTGTGTCTCCCTCTCTCTTTCTCTGCCCCTTTCTCTCTCACTCTCTCTCTTTCTCAAAAATAAATAAACATTACAAAAAAGAAAAAAGAAAAGAACCACATGATCCTCCAACAGATGCAGAAAAAGCAACTGACAACCACAGGATCCTTTCTTGATAAAAACCATGAAGAAAGTAGCGATAGAAGTAACATACCTCAAGATCATAATGCCATATATGAAAGACTCACAGCTACAATCATCCTCAATGGGGAGAAACTGAGAACTTCACCCCTAAGATCATGAACATGACAGGGATGTCCACTCTTACTACTACTGCTCAACATAATACTGGAAGTCCTAGTCTCAGCAATTAGACAACAAAAAGAAATAAAAGACATCCAAATCTGCAAGGAGGAAGTCAAACTTTTATATTTGCAGATGACATGATATTGTATATGGAAAACCCAAAAAACTCCACCAAAACACTGCTAGGTCAGATATACGAATTCAGGAAAGTCACAGGATATAAAATCAATGCACAGAAATAAATTGCAATTCTATACAATAATGAAGCAGCAAAAGAGAAATCAAGGAATTGATGATCCTGCGTACAATTACACTCAAAATCATAAGATACTTAGGAATACACCCAACCAAAGATGTAAAAGATCTATATGCTGAAAACTTTATGTTTACGAATGATGCTGAAGAAGACACAAAGAAGTGGAAAAACAATGCCTGCTCATGGATTGGAAGAACAAATACTGTTAAAATGTCAAAACTACCCAAAGCAATCTACACATTTAATGCAATCCCTATCAAAATAATAGCAGCATTCTTCACAGAGCTAGAATAAACAATTCTAAAACTTATGTGGAACAAGAACAGACCTCAAATGGCCACAGAGGTGTTGAGAAAGAACACCAAAGTGAACGGCATCGCAATTCCAGATTTCAAGCTGTATTTCAAAGCTGTAATCATCAAGATAGTAGGGTACTGGCACAAAAACAGACGCATAGATCAACAGAACGAAGAATCCAAAAATCCACAAATGTATGGTCAAATGATCTTCAACAAAGCAGAAAAGAGTATCCAAAGGGGAACAAAATAGTATGTTCAGCAAATGGTACTGGGAAAACTGGGCAGCAACATGCAGAAGAAGGAAACTGTACCACTTTCTTACACCATATACAATAATAAATTCAAAATGGATGAAATAACTAAATGTAAGTCAGGAAACAAAAATCCTAGAGAGGAAAACAGACATCACCCTCTTTGACCTTGGCCACAACAATACCTTACTAGACATATCTCTGAAGGCAAGAGAAACAAAAGCAAAAATGAATTATTGGGACCTCATCAAGATAAAAACCTCCTTCACAGTGAAGGAAATAATCAGCAAAACTAAAAGACAACAGACAGAATGGGAGAAAATATTTGCAAATGACATATCTGATAAAGGGTTAGTATCTAAAATCTATAAAGAACTTATCAAATTCAACAACCCTCCCCCCCAAAAAAAATTATCCAGTGAAGAAATGAGCAGAAGACATTAACAGACACTTTTCCAAAGAAGGTATCTGGATGGCTAACAGACACATGAAAAGATGTTGAACATCACTCATCATCAAGGAAATACAAATCAAAAACATAATGAGGTATCACCTCACACCCATCAGAATGGCTAAAATTAACAACTCAGGAAACAACAGTTGTTGGTAAGGATGAGGAGAAAGGGGAACCCTCATGCACTGTTGGTGGAAATGCAAACTGGTCAGCCACTCCGGAAAACAGGATGGAGGTTCCTCAAGAAATTAAAAATAGGTTTACCATACAACCCAGCAAGTGCACTACTAGGAATTTATCCAAAGGATACAAAATGCTGATTTGAAAGGGCACATGCACCCCAATGTTTCTAGCAGTGGCATCAACAATAACCAAATTATAGAAAGAGCTCAAATGTCCATCGACTAATGAATGGGTAAAGAAAAGGTGATATATATAATATATATATATATCTCCCCATACATATGATATTACTTGGCAATCAAAAAGAATGAAATCTTTCCATTTGCAACAATGTGGATGGAACTAGAGTGTATTACACTAAGAAAAGTCAGAGAAAAACAAATATCATATGACTTCACTCATATATAGAATTTAAGAAACAAAAGAGATAAACTTAGGAGAAGGGAAGAAAAAATAAAAATAGAGGGAGGCAAACCATAAGAGACTCTTAAATACAGAGAACAAGCAGGGCTGCCTGCGGGGCTTTGGGGTGGGGGATGGGCTAAATGGGTGAAGGGCATCAAGGAAGGCACTTGTTGGGATGAACACGGGGTGTGATATCTAAGTGATGGATCACTAAATTCTACCTCTGAAACCAATACTACACTATATGTTAACTAATTTGGATTTAAATTTTAAAAATTTGGTAGAGTGTATTATTAATATTAGTATAGCATATTATATAATTAGTATAAATAATTAGTATTATAAGAACCAAACATATCCCAAAAATAACTTCTGGGATCTCCAGAAGTTATAATAAATGCCATTATTCTCCTTCATATAGCTGTTACATCATAATTTTTTCAAAAACAGATAATACAAATCATGAAAATCTTAAAATGCCCTCTAAAATATATCTAGAAAATATATTTGAAATAGGCTTTTGGATAAATAAATTATTCTCTATGGTGCATAAATAAACACATTCTTCAGACCACAAGTGTAGCATTTGGAATGGCCAAAATTACTACTTTACAAAATTGTTGTCTTATTGGAAAAATGGTTTACTCAAGGAATCACTGGAATTATTGATCTTTGAGTTGCTGCATATTGAATTTGAAGATCAAAACATGGAATATTATATTTTGGTGTGTAATATCCCTTAGTGTTTTTGCTTACTTAATATGTAAGTATGTGTAATTATGTGAATAATGTAAATTGAGGGTATTGCAGTGCCAACATTGTTCAGCTGGATTATGAAACCCAGAGTCTACTCTTTCTTCTTAAATATCTGTAAAGACATTAAAGAAGAGAGATTTTTCCAGATCATTTTTTCACCTATACAACAAATGGTTGCCCTAAAAAAATCCCTTTCTGCCTGTATGGTTTCTAAATCTATGACTGAGCTTCCACATGGAAAACAAAGCCTAGCTTCTATCCCAATTAATGATGGAAATGAAATTAACTATAAATATTAATAAATATTGATGTCAATTGCTCTTAAGGTACTTAACTACATGTGTCACAGGAATTCTAAAGTACTATAGAACTAAAAGTAAGAAATAAAACAACTTTTACATTTCTGAGGAAGATTAAAATAATTTATAAGCACACAGTAGGCTGTACAGAAGAAAAAGAAGACAAGGTCAATCTCTAACCAGAACTTTTAGTACTTTGGGGCACGTGGGTGGCTCAGTTGGCTAAGCGTCCGACTTCAGCTCGGGTCATGATCTCATGGTTCATGGGTTCAAGCCCTGCGTCGGGCTCTGTGCTGACAGCTAGCTCAAAGCCTGGAGCCTGTTTCGGATTCTGTGTCTCCCGCTCTCTCTGGCCCTCCCTTGCTCACACTGCATCTATCTCTCTCTCAGAAATAAATAAAACATTAAAAAAAATTTTTTAAGTAACTTTTACTACTTCAAAGTAAATCTAAGCTGACAGTCATCTGTCATAATAAACATGAGTACTTTTCAGGTGAAATATAGCTTGATCTTATATTAAAACTGTACATAACAATGAGACAAAAAAATACAGGAAATCAATAGATCAATAAATTGATCACTTCCTGAAACTTAAATAAAAATTCCATATTATGAAAACCCCTTGCATGTATAAGCCCATCACTTTTTAAATGAATCTGACATAACAGCTCCATAGTTTCAAATCACTAAGAAACTATCATGAATACACAACAAAGAAACCAAAAGCAAGTACAAAAAAAAGAACCCAAAGAACTGGAAAGGAGTCCTGGATCTCTACTCACTAAACAAGACTTCATTCATGCCGCTACATAGTTATTCAACATTTTGTACACATTACCCAGATCCCATGCACTGTGCTATATGCCATGGCAACACAGACCTCATTCTTGCACTGGCGGATTTCATTGTCAAATGAAATTGGATTAGTCTCCCCCTATCTGACATCTGTATAGCTACCCCTGCTCTCATTCAGTTACCATTTGTACGGAATATCTTTGTCCAACCCTTCACTTTCAGGCTTTGCGTGTCCTAAGATTAAGACAAATCTCAGGGGCAGTACGTCATGGGATCTTGCATCTTATTTTTACCCATTCAGTCACTCTATGCTTCTGACTGAAAATTTTAGTCCATTTTAATAATTTAAAAAGATACTGAAAGTTAAGGACTTAGTTTTTCATCGTTTACTTTCTAAAGGTTTTGCTTTTCCTTTCTTCCTCTCTTGCTATCTTCCTTTCTAATGTTTTGTACTGGTATGTTCTAATTACTTCTTCTTTGTATGTTGTGTACCTACTGGAAGTTTTTCTTTGTGGTTTCTATGAGGCCTACATAAATCATCCTAGAGTTATAATAATCTATTTTAAGCTGATAACTTCAACAGCATTTTAAAACTACAAATATACTGCTTTTCTCCCTCCATATTTTATGCTAAATATGTTTTATATTGCATGTAAATTGTATCTCTTTATCCTGTGTCTCCAATAACATGTTATTGTAGCTTCAGTTGTTTTTAATACCTTTTTATGTTTTGTGCTAGTTATACTAGATTTGTGCACTACTACAGTATTAGAGCGGTCTGAATTTAACTAAATTTACATTTACCAGTAAATTTTACACTTTCATATGTATTCATGTTGTTATTTATCATACTTTTGCTTCAATTTAAGGAGCCCCTTCTAGCATTTATTGTAAGGCACGTCTACTGGTGATGAACTACCTCAGCTATTGTTTATCTAGGAGTATCTTATCTCTACTTCATTTAAAAGAACAGCTTTCCCATGTATAGTATTAGTAGTGAGCAGGGTGGTTTTTCTTCTTTTAGTACTTCAGATATATCATCCCATTCCCACCTGGTCTGTAAAGTTTCTGCTGAAAATATCACTGATAGCCATGTGGTGGGAGTTCCCTTATATGTAACAAGTCACTTTTCTCTTTCGTGTTTGCAATTTTGGTCATTAACTTTTGACAGCTGGAATATACTGGGTCACAGAGTAATCTTCTTTGAGATAATCTTGGTTTGGAATCCTTTGAGCTTCATCATCTGAATGGCCAAATCCCTCTGATGATATGGGAGTCTTCTGTCATTTTTCTCTAAGTAAGCTTTCTGCTCCTTTCTCTCTTCTCTTTATGGGACTCCCATAATCCACACATTTTTCTCTAGTTGATGTCTCACAGTTCCCATACGCTTTCTTCACTCTTGTTTTTCTTTCTCTTCCTCTCAGTGGCTAATTTCAAATACTCGTGTTTCAATCCCCTGACTCTTCTGCACGATCAAGTCTTCTGCTTTAGCTCTGTTGAAGTTTTCATCTGTGTCACTATTCTTCAGTCCCAGGATGTGTTTGGTTATGTTTTTATGATTTATATTTCATCATTAAATTTCTAATGTTCATGCACTGTTTTCTCAAATTCATTTAGTTGTGTAAATGTGTTCACTTTAATCTCAGTGAGCTTTAAGATAATTTTGAATTTTGGGGTCAGAAAATTTGTAAAGCTCCACTTTTTCGGGGTCAGTTATTGGAGGTTTATTCATTTGTTTTGGTGGCATCATGTTTGCCTGAATCTTCAGGATCCACGTGCCCCTGCTTTTCCATCTGTGCATTTGGAAAACCTAACCCTCTGCCAATCTTTATGGACTGGTTTCGAAAGTTAAAGACCTTCTTCTGTCGGGTCCCCAGGCTTACAGTATGCTTCCAATATCACCATTGACCAGAATTAGAGCAAGGTCACGTGGCTGCTCCTGAATTCTCAGTGGCTTTTGCAGCTGTCACGCCTGTTACCAGTGGCTTGGGTTGACAGAGATCATGTCTGGTTCCTGACTGGAAAGAACTTCCTCCAGAACCTTGATCAGTATGGCTGGCACAGGACAGAGGTCAGCCGTGTGGTCTGTATCTGGGACTATAAATATGGGCCTGTTACCAGGTGTGCAGATCAATGTGGTTGCCCATGTGGTTCTTAGGAAGGCTCCCCTGTCAGGTCACCGGGAAGGTCCCAGGATGGAAAGGGACACCCCCTGAGCATGACTATGAGGAGCTGGAACTGGGTTACAGTTAGGCTAAAGTGTGAAGGCCTACCTCCAGGAGAACGGATGGACAGAATCTTGGTGGGTCCCTGGGCAGGTAGGATCACTCCCTCACCATGACTGAGAGGGAATGGAGAGTTTATAATGTTGATTCAGCATCTACTGCTGGACTGAGATTGGTGGGGCAACTTTTTGGGGCATGGATGTAACTTCTGGGCAGCTCACTGAGCAGGCAGGACAGCTCCCAGCCTGCTGGGTCCCAAGCTCCCTCGAAGTCACCTTTGTCTTGGATGATTAGCAAATCGTTGTTGAGAGGGAAACAAGCAGGGGGTCTCCTTTACGTCTATCTTGTTTCCATCACTCCAAACATATAAAACAGTTATTAAAACTATTCTGTATATTCTAAAATAGAGATGGGGGCAATAAAGGCCAGAATCAAAATTCAGATATAAAATTGACAATGTAAGAGATGAAAAAATACACTGGAATGGATTAAGAGTAGATTAGTCATTAAGATATAAAGGTAGATACTATACAGAATAAAACACAGAAGGAAGAGAAAATTGGGGGGAAACAGATCAGTAATAAGCTCTGGAACAACTTCAAGCAGCTTAATTTACATGTAATCAAAGTTCACAAAGGAGAGGAGAAAGAGGAAAGGAATGCTTTGGGGATCTGAGTTAGTAATAAATTGGACTTCATCAAAATTAGAAAGACTCTCCTCTATAAAGAATCTATCAGAAGAATTAAAACACAAGCTACAGCCTGGGAGAAAAAAAAAAATTGTAATTAACATATCTAAAAAAAAAGCTTGCATCAGTAAATATTTAAAAAGCTCAAAATAAGGAAACAAAATCCAATTTAAAAACTGGGCAAAAAATTTAAAAATAACAATAATAATTGGGCAAAAGACTTAAACACACTCTTCAAATTATGTTCCATTTGGCAAGTAAGCATAGAAAATACGTCCAACATACTAAGGCTTATTAACAATGCAAATTAACACCATGATAAAATAACATTATACTTCTAATAACGAAAATCAAGAAGACTGATAATAACAAGTACTGGCTAAGAAGTGGAGGAACCGGAACTAATGTATTCTACTGATGGGAATAAAACATGGCTCACTGTGAAAAAACAGTTTAAGAGTCTCTTAAAATGTTAAGCACAATTCTAGCATGTGATACAACCATTCCACTCCTGGGTATTTACCAAGAAAAATAAAAGCAGATGTTCATATAAACACTTACATGCAAATGTGCACAACAGATTTACTTAAATAATACCCCTAAATACACGCAACCCAAATATCAATCAATAATTAGATAATCTGCCCTGCACTCATATAATACTATTCAGCAATAGAAACAAATGAATTACAGATATATTCCGTAACATAAAAGAATCTTCTGAATGCAGTAAGTCAGAAAAAGTACATACTGTAAAATTTATACATAAAATTTTGGTAATATAAATTAATGTGTACCGAGAGAAAGCAATTCAGTGGTTGTCAAGGGAGTGAGGGCCAGATGGAGGTATTATAAAAGGATATGAGGAAACTTTTAGAGGTGAAGCAAACGTATCTATTACCTTGACTGTGACGATGGTTTAAAAGGTTAATATTTGTAGTTTGTTGTATGTCAATTATACTTTAATAAAGATCATAACAAAAATCAGTTAGATGGTTGGCATAAAGTTTTGTATCTAATGAATGATTGGCTGAGCCTTTCAGACCATGCCACACATAACAGCAGTGGTTGATTACTTCAACTGACATTAAAAAGCCAAACAGTTCCTATACCTACATGTGCAATCTAGTTCTGTCCTGTGTATTTCACTTTAAACGAATGGTCTTGAATTGAAAGCACATAAACTAAACAGCAGAAAGAGAAAAGAACTTTAAAAAGTGGGGGGGGGAGGGGGGAGCAGGTAGGTTAATAGATCTCTTGGGCCACATTAAGCAAACAAACATTCACATTGTAGGGGTCCCAGAAGAGGAAGAAAAAAGTATAGAAAACTGATTTGAGGAAATAATAACTAAAAGCCTTCCTAATCAAGGGTAGGAAATAGCTATCCAAGTCCAAAAACCAGAATTCCAAATGAGATGATATGAAGGAGGTCTGCACCACATATATTCACTAAAATGCCAAATGTTAAAGGTAAGAGAATCCATTGTTGACCTAGGAAAGTAGAGAGAGAAGGGGGATCCCAGGCTCACTTCATCCCATGGATACACCTAGATAACACTTACATGAGAGTAAATAAACCAGAAAATGACCCAAAGACTGGCTGAACAGAGTTTTACACGTAGAGAAGAGGACACGCTGAAGAAGGGAGGAAGGGTGGAAATGCAGCCAGGAGCCAAACTGACTGGTGGGATTGTCTGCAAAATGAGGGACACCAGGACACAGAAAGGGAGAGTTTCCAACCCCACACCAGGTGCCACAAACACAGGGACCCACCTGGGAAGACAAATCCCCATAATGTTTGGCTTTGGAAGTCAGAGAGGCCTTGTTTTGTGAGTTCTTACAGGAAGTGGGGTTAACACCTGGAATTTTAGAGATCAGCAAATTCAGCTCCTGGAGGACCCTCAAAGTGCAAGAGGAATCTGAGTCCCTGCCATTAAAGAGACAGCACAAAACAGCCCCCATTGAGATATAGTATTGAAGCGAGTTTGAAAAATGTCTGGGGGATACAGCAGGGAGACTTACTTACTAATCTCAGAGCATGTGCTGGAAGTGCAGGGATCTGGAGAAGACTACTCGAAGAATAAAAGAGCTCATGGGCAAGATGTCCTTCACCCAGACCCCAGCCTAGATATAGGGACCTGCAGGAACCAGCACAAACACTCTCCACCTGGCTTCCTAAGAGCATACTAACCTCTGTGGTCTTCTGTAGACTCACCCCCTAACCCTGGCCTGGCCTCTGCATAGGTTTTCCAGAGGGCTACAGGCCCCCTCCACTGGCTGACCTGCATGGGCCCTGCTGGCACCGTGCGCCTTACCCCCATGTTGTTTTGTGGACTTACGCCCTTCAAAATGACCCTTGCAGAAGACCATCCAAAGTGATGCCACAAGCATGGCAGGGTGCCATCAGATGTGACAAGAGCTAGCACCCTTCCAAAGTGACTTCTGACCCAGGAACAGGGGAAGACAACCACACATCCATGACCATGACCAACCACAGTGGGCTGCGGGGAGACATCTGGTCAGGGTACAGGCCACACCCACCAATGACAGTTTCTGAAAAACCACAGGAAGGGCGCCCTACAGTTGGGTGCTAATGAGCTCTGGCAAACACTGGGTCTGACTCAGCTCAAGCCCCAGGTGGCCTCAGATTGGCTCACTAAGAACAAAAGGAGCAAACTCTGCCCAAAAGAGGCAAAAAGAGTCATGGTAGTTAACTGGACCAGAGGCAAACATGGATCGGCCATAATAGTAGGGCCCATGGCACACATAAGAGATATCTCTGAAGAGCTACATTCTGGGAAACAGGGGACAGTGCACTGCAGGGCACTACAGAGCCTCCTCTTCATAAGGCCACTGCATTCATGAATAGGAGACGTAGCTGAATTTTCCTAACACATAGAAACAGACTCAGAAAAAATAAGGAGACAGAGGAATAAGTCCCAAATGAATAAAAGAGCAAAATCACAGCAGTGGAGCTAAATGAAATGGAGATAAGTAATATGCCCAATGGAGGACTTAAAGTAATGGTCATAAAAATACTCACTGGATTCAAGAAAGGAGAAGAGGACCTCAGTGAGACTTTTAACAGAGAGAGAAAACATAAAAAAAGAACCAATCAGAGATAAAAAAAAAAAAAACTCAATAAGTGAAATTAAAAATACACTAGAGGGAATAAATAATAGACTAGAGGAAGTAGCAATCTAGAGGAGAGAGTAATGAAAGGCAATCAAGTCAAACAGATGAGAAAAGAAAGAATAATAAGAAATGAGAATTAGATTAAGAGAACTCAATGATACCATCAAGCGTAATAACATTCATATTACAGGAGTCCTAGAAAAAGAAGAGAGAGAAAAGGGGACAGGAAATGTATTTGAAGAAATAACAGCTGAAAACTTCTTTATCTAGTGAAAGAAACAGACATTCAGATCCAGAAGGCACAGAAAGCCCCCAACAAAATCAACCCAAGAAGGTTCATACTAAGACACATAAAAATCACTGTGATAAAAAAATAGTAATGGAGAATTTTAAAGGTAGTAAAATAATTTCCCTTATTTTAAAGGGAAATAAGACTATCAGCTGATTTTTTCAGCAGGAATTTTGCAGAACAGAAGGGAGTAGCATGATACATTCAAAGTGCTGGAAAAAAAAACAAACACAGAAAACAAAAGAAAAACCCTACAACCAAGAATACTCTATCCAGAAAGTCTATCATGACAAATAAAAGGAGGAATAAAGAGTTCCCTAGACAACCAAAAATGAAAGGATTTCATCAGGAATGAACCAGCATTAGAAGCAAGGTTACCGGCTCCTTGAGTAGAAAGGAAAGACGATAAGCAGGAATGAGAAAAGCAGGAAGCACAAAAGAAGAAAAATTGAATAGAATTATAAAAAATTAGTCAAGGGATTCACAATAAAAGGCTGTAATTATGACAACACATATTTAAAATGTGGTAGAGAAAGGAGTAAAAACTCAGTGTTTTTAGAATGGGCCAAACTTAGTGACCATCAACGTAATAGAGACTCCTAATAAGATGCTATATATAAATGTAATGATAACCACAAATCAAAAAATAGTAATAGATATGGAAATAATAAGGGGAAAGAAATCCGAGCACATTACCAAAGAAAGCCAGGAAACCCTGAGAGAAGATAATGGAGAATATAAAAACAATGATAAAATAAGTTTAAAAATGCAAATAATTACCTCAAATGTAGATGGATTAAATGTTCCAACTAAAAGACATAGGGTGATGGAATAGATAACAAGCAAAACCAATCTTTATACAGGAGACTCATTTCAGACCCAAAGAAATATGCTGATTGAAAGTGACGAGATGGAAGAGCACCTAGCATGCAGTGGAATTGAAAAGAAAGCTGGGGAAGCAATGCTGACATCGGACAAAATAGAGTTTAAAGCAAAGACTGTAACAGGAGATAATGGACACCATACCATAATAGAGGAGACAATCAAATAAAAAGACAAAATAATTGTAAATATTTAAGCACCTAACATGGGAGAACCCAATGATGTAAAGCAGAATAACAAATATAAAGGAAGTAATCAATAGTAATACAACAATAGAGAATTTAACAATCAGTTTACATAAATGGACAGATCATCCAAAGACAAAATCAAGAAGGAAATATTGGCTTTGAATGCCACAGGGACAAGAAGGATCTAACAGATATATTCAGAACATATAAACAGTGAAATATATTATCCTTCTGAAGTACACATGGAATATTCTCCAAAACAGATCAGCTGTTAGACTACAACACAAGAATCAACAAATTCACAAAGACAGTCATACCATGCATCTTTTCTGACCACAATGCTATGAAACTAGAAATCAACAGCAAGAAAAAATCTGGAGGGTACACAAATACATGGAAGTTAAATAACAATCTATTAACAATTCATTGGTCCACCAAAAAATCAAAGAAAAAAAAATTTTTAAATACATGGAGACAAAAGTGAAAACACAACAGTCCAAAATCTTTGTGACATAGCAAAAGTGGTTCTAACAGGGAAATTTATAGTAATACAGGTCTACCTCAAGAAGCAATAAAAATCTCAAATAAATAACCTAACCCTACACTTCAAAGAGCTAGAAAGAGAAGAACAAATTGAAAATGAGGAGAATAAAAGAAACAGTAAAGAGCAGAAATAAATGAAACAGAAAGAACAACCAAAAAAATTGAACACATCAATGAAATCAGGAGCTAATTCTTTGAAAAGGTCATATTAATATACATTCATCGCCCCCCAAAAAAGAGTGAGGACTCAAATAAGAAATGAAAGAGGAGAAATAACAACTGACATCACAGAAATATAAGGTATTATAAGAGCATATTATAAAAAATTATATGCCACCAAAATAGACAACCTAGAAAACATGGATAAATTTCTAAAAACATATAACCTCTGAAAACCGACTCAGGAAGAAAAATGTAAATTTGAACAGACCAATTACCAGCAATGAAATTGAATCAATAGTCAAACAACTCCCAACAAACAAAAGTCTAGGACCATATGGTTTCACAGGTGAATTCTACCGAAGAGCTAATATACTTCTCAAATTATTCCAAAAAATTCAAGAGGAAGGAAAGGTTGCAAATTCATTCTATGAAGCCAAACCAGATAAAGACACCATCACCACCACCACCACAACAACAACAAAGAACTACAGGTCGGTATCTCTGATGAAATACATGAAATTAGCAAACTGAATCCAATAATACATTAAACAAATAGTTCTCCACAATTAAGTGGATTTTATTCCGGGGATGTGACTGTGGTTCATTATTCTCACATCAATCAATATAAATAATTTACCATGATCACGTGGGATTTATTTTTGGGATGCAAGCATGGTTCAACGTTCACAAATCAGTGTGATACATCACATCAATAAGAGAAAGGATAAAAACCATATGATCATTTCAATAGATGCAGAAAAAGCATATGACAAAGAACAAAATCCATTCATGGTGGAAATCCTCAACAAAGTTGGTTTTAAGGGAACATACTTCAACATAATTAAGGACATATATGAAAAACCCACAGCTAACATCATTTTTAGTGGGGAAAGACAGAGCTTTTCCTCTAGGATCAGGCTCAAGACAAGGATGTCCAGTCTCCATTTTATTCAAAATAGTACAGGGAGTCCTATCTTCAGTAATCAGACAAGAAAAAGAAATGATGGGAACTCATATTGGTAAAGACAAAGTAAAACCTACCCTATTTGCAGATGATATGAAAATCCTGAAAACACTACCAAAAAAAACTACTAGAAGCAAAAAATGAATTCAGAAAAGTTGCAGAATACAAAATCAATACCCAGATATCAATCAATTGGTAGTGTTTCTATACACTATAAATAAAGCAGCAGAAAGAGAAACTTAAGAAACAACACGATTTAAAATTGTATCAAAAAGAATGAACACATAAGAGGTAAAAGGTCTGTACTCTGAAAACCATAAAGCACTGATAAAAGGAACTGAAGATGACCCACACACACGAAAAACAAAGATATTTCATGTTCATGAACTGGAGAAATTATATTGTTAAAATGTCATCTCACAGATTTAATGCAATCCCTATGAAAATGCAACAGCATTTTTCACACAATTAGAATAAATAATCCTGAAATTTGTATGGAGCCACAAAAGACTCAGAATAGCCAAAGCAATCTTGAGAAAGAACAAAGCTAGAGGTGTCACAGTCCAGGATTTCAAGGTACACTACAAAGCTGTAGTAATCAAATCAGTATGGTACTGGTAGGGAAATAAACATATAGATCTTTTTATAAATAAAAAAGAAGAGAGAGTTCAGAAATAAACACATGAATTTATGGGCAACTAATCTGTGAATAAGGAGGCAAGAATATACAATGGGGAAAAGACAGTCTCTTCAAAGCTGGGAAAACTGGACACCTACATGAAAAAGAATGACGCATGACTACTTTCTCACACCACACCCAAACTCAAAATGGATTAAAGACTTAAATGTGAGACCTGAAACCATAAAAACGCTAGAAGAGAGCACAGACAGTATTTGCTCTGACATTGACCATAACAGTATGTTTTTAAATATATCTCCTGAGTCAAGGAAACAAAATAAAAAATAAAGTATTGAGACTACATCAAAATAAAAGGCTTTTACACAGCAAAGATTACCATCAAGGAAACAAAAAGGCAATCTACTGAATGGGAGAAGATATTTACAAATGTTATAGGCAATAAGGGGTTAATATCCTAAATATATAAGAAATTTATACCAATTCAATACCAAAAAAGACAAATCAATTAGAAAATGGGCAGATAAAATATACAGACATCTCTCCAAATACATACAGATGGCCAACAGACACATGAAAAGATGCTCAACATCACTAATCATAATGTAAATGCAAATTAAAATCACAATGAAAAAATACTATACAGCTGTCAGAATGGCGAAAACCAAAACATGAAATAAAAAGTTTTAGTGACGATGTGGAGAAAAAGGAACGCTCGTGTACTGTTGGTGAGAATTCAGACTGGAGTAGCCACTGTGGAAAACAGTATGGAGGTTGCCCAAAAATTTTTTAAAAAGAAATATCATATGATCCAATAATTCCATTAGTATTTACCCAAAAAGCACAGTAACACTAATTTCAAAAGATAGTCAAGATATGGAAGCAAACTAAGTGTCCATCAATAGACAAATGGATAAGAAGTGGGATACACACACACAATGAAATATTATATAGCCACAGAAAGGATCAGATGTGCCATTTGACACAACATGGATTAACATCGGGGGAATTATTCCAAGTAAAATTCATCAGGCAAAAAACTATATAATTCCACTAAGTGGAATTTTTAAAAAATCAATAAACAAACAAAAAGCAGAATCAGACCTATAAATACAGACTATTAACTGGTGATTGCCAGAGGGGAGGGTGTTGGGCAAAATGGAGGAAGGTGAGTGGGAGATACAAGCTTCTAGTTATTGAATGAGTAAGTCATAGGAATGAATTCACAGCATGAAGAATATAGTTAACTATATTGTAAAAGCACATGTGTGGTGAACATAGTATACAGTCTTCTTGAATCACTATGTTGTACACCTGAAACGAATGTAATATTGTGTGTCAACTATACATACGTAGCTCCTTAAAAAGCCTTGAAGTTTTCTTTTAAACAAACATTAAATGACTACCTGTTGTCTGCTGGATTGATAGTAGATAATTTTATCTACAATATCAGAGTTCAATAAAATCTTGGTTATTCTTGCTCTTGCAACAACTACATATACTCATTATTCAATAAAGAAAAATATGGGAGGGGCACCTGGGTGGCTCAGTCAGTTGAGCATCCAACTTCGGCTCAGGTCATGACCTCATAGTTTGTTGGTTTGAGCCCCGCATCGGGCTCTGTGCCAATGGCTCAGAGCCTGGAGCCTGCTTGGGATTCTGTGCCTCCCTCTCTCTCTGCCTCTCCTCTGATCATGCTCTGTCTCTCTCTCTTTCAAAAATAAATAATAATAATAATAAAAAGAATCCAACTTTGGCTCAGGTCATGATCTTGCAGTTTATGAGTTCGAGTCCCCCATCAGACTGTATACTGACAGCTCAGAGCCTGCTTCAGATTCTGTGTCTCCCTCTCTCTTTCTCTCTCTGTTCTTTCTCTTCTCGTACTCTGTCTCTCTCTCAAAAATAAATAAACATTAAAAAAAAATTTTAAAGAAAAATATGTGGTTGGTTAAATTAGACCCAATTTTTACTCAATTAATCTACAAAGTATGTACAATCTAATTTCACCTTTTCATGCCTGAATGTCATTGAAAATAATAAAAAGCCGAGAAGAACCAGTGCATAAAATCAAACAGAGCACTCCATGTATAATCCAAAATGAGTCTCAAACCTCAATCTCTGTGTTTTAGATTCATAATCAGAGGATTCCTTTGGAAGTTCCATGTTCATCTGAATGTGAAGCAGACCTCTTGCGAAGTGCTTTTTCTCCTGGGAACCAATTCTTGAGTAAATATCGTAAGGAAAGTTTATCCACTGAATGCCAGTTTGACCCAAATTACAATTCATCTGATTAAATATTAAGTATTAATTTGCAGTGTATGAGCCATTATTAAATAAAAGTCAAAGAACCTTCCTTCAGTTTCATTTCGTATGATTCTGTGCATCTTACCATTATGACTGAACAGCAAGCTAACACTCTACATGTGGCAGATTCGTTCCCAGGATTACAGTTTATGTCTCTCTGGACAAATCACCAATCTCAGTGTGTTGTCTAGTGAGCCATGTATAATGCAATCTACCAAGGCTGCTAACGAGTGGCCTGGAGCTAAATTCTTGGCTGTAAAACTGTTAACTCAAGACATTTAAGGGGCGCCTGGGTGGCTTAGCCGGTTAAGCGTCCGACTTTCGCTTAGGTCATGATCTCACGGTTCGTGGGTTCAAGCCCCGCATCGGGCTCTGTGCTGACCGCCAGCTCAGAGCCTGGAGCCTGTTTCAGAGTCTGTGACTCCCTCTCTCTGTGACCCTCCCCTGCTCATGCTGTCTCTCTCTCTCCTAGAAATAAATAAAAATATTTAAAAAAAAAAAAAAAGACATTTAAATAAACACAGTGCTCAGGGCACCTGGGTGGCTCAGTCAGTGAAGCGTCCAACTTCAGCTCAGGTCATGAACGAACTCCCAGTTAATGGGTCTGAGCCCCCTGTCGGGCTCTGTGCTGACAGCTCAGAGCCTGGAGCCTGCTTCAGATTCTGTGTCTCCCTCTCTCTCTGTTCCCCCCACTGCTCATACTCTGTCTCTCTCTGTCTCTCAAAAATAAATTAACACTAAAAAATAAAAAATAGAGAGTATGGTTTAAATTAGGGTAACAAAGAAATTTAGTACCTGTAAAGAAGGCAAAAATGAGTTTAGCCTGGAGAGGGAAGAAGTTTCTCCCTATATATTACAAGGAGATCTATTTGAGAAAAGGGAAGAAGAATATTCAGCTCTCCTCCATGTGACAGGCTGTATGATATATTACAAAGGAATGAATGTGAATTAATTGGAAACTGTGGGTTCCAGTCCAAGTCCCCATTCTGCTGCTCAGCATCTATTTGGCTGGATATAAATAACAACCTCTTTGAGTTCTTTTCTTCCTATCTGTTAAACTGACAAAAAGGATCTCTGACTTACCCACTTCAGGGAATTGCTGAGGGAATCAAAGAGATAGATAACGGATGCTAAATTCCTTCACAAAAACTGGTAAAAGCCACATAAGCATTTAAACGAGCCACTCCAAGTTCTCCTTTTAGGTAAGAGAAGGTAGGTGAGAATCAGAATAAAGAATATTCCACGGGGAGTAAGGAGACATAGACTAAAGTCTGGCTTTGCCCCAGAGTGGCTGTGTGATTTTCCAACAAAGCATGCACTCTTCTTGAATTTTTGTTGCTTACCTATCAAATGTGGGAAGAAGTCAGATGAAATATTCAAAATAACAGATTGAAGAATCTGAACTTTTGGCAGAATACCAGAATTTGTGCAAAACTCCTTTTCCCTCCAGATTTTTTTCTTTCAGCAGAAAAATGACTTAAAGTCAAAGAAGGGCCTGCAGCTGTTTCCAGTAACATGTGTCCACCTTCAGAAGTTTTAATCACGCGTTATTGGGGGTAGTCAAGGAGGAAAGCAACTTAACGAGCTTTGGTACACCCTTAATTGAATGATAAATGTATATCGAAGTAAGTTTGATCAAATTTCACTTGCTTTTAATTCAAGAACACAGCAGCCTTTCATATTCCTAAGACATCCCGATGCGTTTTAAATACATATTACGAAATCCATTATCCATACCTGGAAAGGCCGCCTGCTGGAAATGGTGAGGTGTTTCCTTATCCATCTGTTGCCTCGGTTCCCAAATATCTGCCACAGCAGCTGTCCTCTCGTGTTGTTCCAGATGCGCTGGTAGATGGCCAGCCTGTAAATGCGCTTCCCAAACATGTGGTAATAGAAGCGGAAGGTGCAGTTGTCTGCATCAGTGGCATTAAGGACGGGGCTGAGCAAAGCAGCTCTGTTCTGGAAAACCTGTGGCTCCGAAGATTCTATGTAGAGATAGTGCCCTTTAGCTGTGCCCAAAGTATTATCCTTCATCGGCCCTGTATTAAGTGTTGGGGTTGGACCTTGCTTCCTGGTCCAATCAAAGTCATCTTCTGTATCTTGTTCCCAATTACAAATTCCATTTTCGAAGTCACATTGTAGCTCGGGTACTGAAACAGGCATTAGATAAGAGCGAAAGATAATTAAGGACAGAAATAACTGTGATGAAAATTACCAGTTGATATGTTGCTCCTGGCAAGGTTAACCATTTTAATTTTTTTTCTTAAGTGCATCATTAAAGCTTTTAAAAAGTGAATACATCCTAGACTTAAATCAAGGAATAATAGTTTACAGACTGAAGGCGGCATCACTTCAGCCACTATTTTCCAAATGTCTTTTATGCCCATCCCTCCACCATTTCTAGCACTGTAACTCTCTGCACATGGCCATGACACCACGGCTGACCCAACGCAACAAACTTCTGGTTCAGCTGATTTCAACCTTAGCCGAATGTTTCAATCCCCAGTGAACATGAAAAAAATCAAAACAAAGCAAAAGACACTAAAGCCCAGAATTCATCTCCAGAGATGTTGACTTGATTGGTACAAATAGTGCATCTGGACATCAGGATATTTCTTCATCTCCCTTGGTGATTCTCACATGCAGAACTGAGAACTGTCGTATCTTCATAGGTCTCAACCTTTCAGAATCGCCTGAGGTGCATGGTATAATTGCTTACTCCATGGCGAAGTCCTGTACATATACTCGTTCGTCAGACATGGGGGGAAGCCCAGGAATCCATATTTTAATAAGCACCCAAGGTGATTCTGATGCCAGTGTTTTCCAGACCCCATGCTGAAAAACTCTTCTTTCTGGCTCCCTCTTGCCGCAGTAACATACCAATCCCAGAATGACCATTCTTTAAAGAAGTTTATCATTTTCCTTCCATATTCAAAATCCTTTCATAGATAACTCATTAAACTTAAACCTAAGTTCCTCTTTCAAGCTTCACCTTTCCCAAATTAACCTCCTATTCATAAGCCCCCTTGGCAAA
This sequence comes from Crocuta crocuta, assembly GCF_008692635.1. Lineage (NCBI taxonomy): Eukaryota > Metazoa > Chordata > Mammalia > Carnivora > Hyaenidae > Crocuta > Crocuta crocuta. The sequence goes on from NW_027531522.1 coordinate 7,031,729, forward strand.
CGCCATCTTCTACACATGCCTTAAACACCTGGCCCCTCTCTCTGTCCCTACCCATGCCTCCTGCTGCACTGGGTGCCTGGGGGACTCCTTGCTGTGTCTCCTGGGAGGCAGCCTTCCCTTCTCACTGGATTGTAGCACCTTTGAGCCAGAGGTTTTAACCTTTAAACTCCTTTTAGTCACTGGAAGAATTGAAAGCACTTAGGAAGAACTGACTTGTTCCTCGTCAACTAGACAACCTACCTTAATTTCTAGGATAATAGAGGAATTTGTTTTTCAGGATGTGAGCATTTTATTGACACCAGGATTGGTTTAGAATTAGAATTGCGTTAGAATTAATGCAATAGAAGGTACATCTAGCATTAATTGGGGAGAAAATAAAAACAGGATTTAGAATAACAAGTAGTTCTACATGTTAGCTCCATTTACATAAGCTAATAAAAAAATAAACGTCAGCTATCTTTTAACTATTCATCTTAGTATATGCACTTGGTGCTGAAGGTGAGTAAATATGCTGAAATAGTAAATATAAGCATATGTGGATAAATGCAGCCAGGCAAGAACGAATCATCTGTCTTTGAAAGCCACAGAACAGGGGCTTAGACCTAATGAGGGAAACCAAGTAAGTAAATGTCAAATGGGAAATGAGCTTTCATTTGATATTTCCTCACTTGTGACTAATCAAGCTCAGCTCTGACGTGAACTGGGGACCCACCGTGTCCTCTCCAGGTGTCAGTCTTTGGCTATGTAGCAGAAGGAGAATGTCAAGCTGCTAAGTTTTTTGACATAAAACTGGCACTGACGCCAGAGGATTTCGATACTGCCTGTCTTCACACAGGCTGTACGCTCAATCTTTATTTCAGAGGGGAATACATATAGCTCCACCTCTGAATAAAAGATTATGTCTCTAAACACAGGGAACTTCAGGAAACACAACAGAGATTTCTGGATGTCTAACGCATTCTATGTAATAAATTAATATAGGTCTACATGGAGAGCTGTGGGAGAACCTGATAGTCTAATGCCACGAATTCCTTTCATTAATATTTAGTCACAGAGAGAGAGGGCAAGATGGCAGAGAAGTAAGGAGCTCCGTACTTGCACTCGCGCCCATACATCACACAGAAAAGATCTGAATCCATTGGAAACCTTACAAAACCTGAGAGACTGGGAGAAAAAAGACGCAGAATCCACTGAGAGAGCCTTCTAACCNTTAAAAAAAAATGGGATGTAAAAAAAAAAAAAAAAATTTAGTCACAAAGTATTTTGCTATTACACTTGTACCGCCATAATTCCATTCCACTAAGTTAATAATGCATAGGTGGAAGGATAATTTGCTTCTTTGTAGCAACAGATTAACATTTTTTCGGAGGAGTGGGATTTGGAGAGCTTGAAAAAGATGAAAAAGCTTTCTAAACGTGTGAAAATAAATTGCCTTGATGACAAGTAACATTTCTTATGTTAGCCATTGTCTAAATTGTCAACCTTATTTACATCCATTCAAGGTGTTAGTTGTGTAAAGAGATGCATGGTAATTCTGACTTCAATCCACCTATATGAAAAATCACATATATGCAATACTCTCTACAATAATTTATATGGAAATTCCTGGATGCAGTGTTTCCCATGATGTACCGAGCATATTATGGCTTCAATTTGGGATGTAATTAGCCCCACAATTTAATAGACAAATAGCTTGAATTTTAAGAATTGTTGCTATTTCTAGACAAGGAAAGGTGCCAACTCTTTTTCTAACTGATTTTTGAAATTGAGAAAAAAAAAAACCAACTAATTCATTTTCAGGCTCAAACGCACTGGGCATGATATTTCTGGAGCTAGGTTTATTTAACTGCAGAACCATATACAATATACAATCATCAGATGCCATAAAGTTTGTAGTTAAATTAAACCAGAAAGTCAGGACTTATCTTTGACACCCCACCTTCTGCTCCCCATAGTCAAAACATCATCAAATGTCCCTGCGAAATATTTCCCCACACATCAGTCTCTCCATCTCCATCACTATCGCTGTGATGCAGGCTGCCCGCCGCCTCTTTAGCGGATTACCGCAATGGCCTCCTGATGGCCCTCCTGAAACATCCCTCCTCCAATCTGCTCATCGCACCGTATTCGCAGTGACATGTTTTAAGAAGCCAATTTTATTATGTTACCTTCCTTACTAAAACATTTTAAACAAAGAAAAACCTCCCTAATATGGATTGCGAAGATCTGCAAACCTGGCCTCCCCCACATCTCGTCCTCATGCTGCTCTCTGTCTCCCCTTGACCTCCTGGCTCCACGCACACTGGCTGGCCTCCACCTGCCATGCATTCAGTCACATGTCAGGGCTTTCGCATCTATGCTTCGACTTACTACTTTTCAGAACTCAGCTAAGTCATCACCTCCACAAAATTCAACACATTGTAAAAAGTCAGAGCCTCTCCCTCCGTAACTCCTACCTAAGCTGCCATTTTGTATTTATTTTTAAATATTTGAACAACATAGATCTCCTCAGCTAAACATGAAGCTCCGTGAGGTCTGAGACTCGGTACTTGTGTTTACATCACTGCGTCTCTAGTATGGATTTTAAAGTCTGCATAACAAATACTGGTAGCCCAGTTTATGAACAGTTATCAACTTTGGAACAATGTTCCGTGTCTTTGCTTTGACTGACTAGAAAACAATGTCCTGATCAAGATCACCACTAACAAGGGGCACCTGGGTGGCTTAGTCGGTTAAGTGTCCGACTTTCGCTTAGGTCATGATCTCACGGTTCGTGGGTTCGAGCCCCGCGTCGGGCTCTGTGCTGGCTGCCAGCTCAGAGCCTGGAGCCTGTTTCAGTCTATGACTCCCTCTCTCTCTGACCCTCCCCTGCTCATGTTGTCTCTCTCTCTCTCCTAGAAATAAAAAACATTAAAAAAAAAAAAAAAATCACTGCTATCAAAATAAGAAGGATCAACAAAATAAATAAATAAATAAAATTTACCACAGTTGACCTCATCAGTGCGATCACCACAATCGTCTACCAGATCACATAACAGAAGTTTCTCAATGCAAGCCTTGGTATGTCGACACCAGAAAAAATCTGGCTCTTGGCAGCTCTCCACAGGAAGGGGAAGAGCACAGTTTTCAAATCTGATGTCATCAATAGCTGAGACCCCATCGTAAATGCCAAGACTGACTTTATCTAGTGACAAATGGAAGGGTTGAGTAAGGCGTCCAAGCTGAACAATCGCCTGTGACCACTGGTTGCCCTGGTTATATAATACTCTCCAGAGGACTGTAGGCTCGCTGGAATTTTCCACATGTAGCTGTAGTTCAGCTGCTCCCACTGACAGGCCATAGTTATAAAACCTGAAAACAAGCAAACACAAGAAATGAAAATGACTTATGGGATCCACCAAATATTTAACTTACAGACTCTTCCACCTGGTCAACAGTCAGTTAATAATAATTAGTTATCATAATGGATGCCTTTATTTTTTGCAGTAACTGTGGCTGCTCATATCTGCTGAGGTGCCTTCTCTGGCTTACAGGACGCTGGGAGCCTGTCTAAGGAGGTCAATCCACAACAGGGGAAGCAGTGTTAACTCTACTATAATCCATTGTTGGAGGGAGGGAAAGAGTCCCTTTCATCTAAAGAAAGAACACAACAAATACAGATAATATACTTCTAAGTAAAATGCTAACTGTACAAATCGAATGCAGTCGCTATTTTTAAAGCCAAACCCAGGGCAAATACTAAAATCCACTAAGTTCAGGAGTATGCCTACAATCACCGGGCTGCTAGAGTAGGTGACCACAGATTTTAGTATTTACCAGAAGGAAAGCATGCATCCAGGTCCTGCCTGGCTGAAAGTTGGGCTCTGGAGTTTAGCAACTTGTGACAAGCTTCTGCTTTTCTTCAGAATGAACATAAAATGCCCTAATGAGATACAAACACATATCATAAGTCAGCCAACTGAGTTGAGACACCTGCCTTTCAACCCTACACTGAGTTCTACATCTGATTAAAATTAAGACTATACAATTAATAATTAACAACAGTGATTGTGAGTCAAATTTACTCTTAGAAAGACTAAACTGGTACCTACATCTAGGTGAAAATGTCTGGTAAAGTTAATAATGTCAGTGAATTCAGCCAAGAATAGGACTATACTCCCTCCCCACCACCCATAAAGGAGTCATTTCATATTGACAACATAAGTATAACAGCCAATATCCAAATGTCATACTATTTGTTGTAGTAACGTAGAACTTTAAATGTTTCTCCTTCTCTCCTCAGACCTGACCAAGGGTGAATGGAAGCAGTAACTCAGAGCCTCTCCTTGTGTCTTACCTTCAGGTGTGTTGTGAGTATGATCCCGAGGTGGAGCCTGTTGTTCAAATTCAGCCGAAAGGTTACTTTTAGAATTCCACACCCAATCAAAATGGTCACCACTAATTGCTTCAAACCAACCACAGCTATGTGCTTCAAAGTCACATTTGGAACCTGAAGAACAGAATGGGACTCTTAGGATGGCTCTCCAAAGGATTCACATACTTTAGAAAGGAAAGAGATCAATTGAAATCACCCTGTTGTACTTCTCTAAGTACATTAAAGGACACATTGGAAGAAAAACAGGATCCTATCTGATTTAAAATAATAAAATACAACAGAGTTGTTCTATTCATACAGGAAGTCAATAAAGCAGAATTACCAATTTAAGAAATTTTTTTCCAAATAGGTTTTTAAAGAAACAGCACTATTCAGCCATATTGATTATAGATTTGCCAAGGTCTGCCTAATTTATTCTGATACTCATGTTATTTCTCTGCTTCTATCACATTACTTGGAAGATTCAATTGTTCCTACAGATTATTTAACACTAAAACATGAAAAGTAGCTATTTCTAAAAATTTTGTTTTGATTTTTTTAATATTTTTATTTAGTTCTGAGAGAGAGAGACAGTGTGAGCAGGGGAGGGTCAGAGAGAGAGGGAGATACAGAATCCAAAGCAGGTTCCAGGCTCTGAGCTAGCTGTCAGCACAGAGCCCGACGGAGGGCTCGAACCCATAACAGTGAGATAATGACCTGAGCCAAAGACGGACACTTAACCGACCAAACCACCCAGCTGCCCCTAAACATTTTTAATGCTTGAAAAACCCAGATTATTATAGTTAGTGTAATGTTCACCAGCAATTTTGTAGAGCTTAATATTTTTCAAAGCACTGTATGCATTGTGTAATTTGTGCAGGGCAGAATAATTTGACCTCCTTTTCAGGTAAATATGTAAGAACAGTTCATTTCACAAAACCATAAAAAATGAAAGGGAAGGACTGGGAAGTTAGAATAACAGTGTCAAATTATAGCTGATATTTAGCAGATACCTTATGTCATACATAGACCCTGAACCAAGTGGTTTATATAGATCCAACTTTCACGATAGCCCAATGAAGAAAGTGTTATTGCTGTAGTTGTTTTAAAGAAGAAAAAAGCAAAGTTCAGGGAAGTTATTAACTGAACCATGGTCATACGGTTAGGAAGATATAAGATGGACTGAAACCCAAATGTTTTCTCTCCAAATCTAATATTCTTTCTGCAACTACTGACAATAGCTGTTAATTGTTGTGAGATTGGAAAAAAGATAAACCCAATAGGCATAATCTGGGTTTGTTCAGTGTAAACATTCAGCTATTACTATATATCCTAATGCAAAATGAGGTTTCATGATTTTGCACTGGAATCCTTGGCCACTGGTCATTTTTATCCAAGGACAGAATAATAAACTGCACAGACGTGCCTTTGTAGAAAGACTTAGGAAGAAAGCAGTAAGCTTCAGGAATAAAAGTATAAAGTAAATCACTCAATGAGATTATAAAATTCAAAATCACAAGGGAATTTTAACCTAATGATGAATCATTTTCAATTTTATTTATTTTTAATGTTTTATTTATTTTTGAGAGAGACAGAGAGAGACAGCATGAGCAGGGGAAGGTCAGAGAGAGAGGGAGACACAGAATCCGAAGACAGGCTCCAGGCTCTGAGCTGTCAGCACAGAGCCTGACGTGGGGCTCGAACCCACAAACCGTGAGATCATGATCTGAGCTGAAGTCGGATGCTTAACCGACTGAGCCACCCAGGCACCTCAATAATTTTCAATTTTGAAAATGCTTTACCTACACAGGGAGGAAGGTGAGTTGTAATATTATAAACATAAATATTATAAAATTATTTATAAATACTACATATAAATATTATTTCTTAAGTTTCTGTAAAATAATCTGATTTCAAAAACATACCTGCTTTCAGTCAGGTTTCCTGACCCAAAATGTGACCAAAAGTCAATGAAAGTGTATAAAAATAAATACCTTTAAGAATAAATACTTTTAAAAGTTGCATCAACTTTATTATTTTTTTTTACAAATAGTTTATTGTCAAATTAGTTTCCACATAACACCCAGTGCTCATCCCCACAAGAAAAGTTGCATCAACTTTAATAAGGAAGGAGTAACTCCATTTCATTATATCAGGAATCAGAAAAATCAACAAATCACTGCTATATTTAGAATGAAGATCTCCCAAGTAAAGTTTAGAAATCTGTGGTGAAATACAATTAAATGCTGTTCAAGAGCAAAAACGAATCATGATAATTATGACAAGTTAGGGATATATGCTAAGAATATTTAAGACTCTGTATTTTTAAAAGCCATCTCTGTTTGTAAATACTTAATAAATAACCCGGAAATATACACAGATTCCAGTGGTTTCAAAGTATGTTGCCAATTTCAACGTTCTATATTCAAATGTTGCATTTCAATCCCTGGGAAAGCAATGCTTTTGATTCCTATTTCAAACAAACCAACAACTACAACAGAAAAGGATTCAGGAGTTCTTGTTATACAAATATAGAAGGGAAACAAGTGATTGCTGCTGTATAACAGCTATTCCACATAGTTTCTTAGAAAGGGAGCCTTATCAACTACTATCCAGAGAAATACTGATATAGAAATAAATGAATATTCTAATGACAGTAAAATTTTACAAACCATTATAGCAATTTGCTAGTTCTCTTAGATAAGGCCCATTAAGGACAATTTTAACAGATTATGTTGTTTAAATTCAAAGATGCCTGTTTGATATGCTTTGCTCCTAAATATTTAGACTTCTACACACACTTAAAAATCTCACCTCAGTTGATCAGAGATGTAATAATCAGCTGAAATTGATCTGGTTAGCTGTTAACCAAATATATACTTTACTAGGACAGCTATTGAAAATTACATATGTCTTTTTCTTTTTTTAATGTTTATTTGTATTTGAAAAAGAAAGCACAAGTTGGGGAGGGGCAGAGGGAGGGGAGGACAGCGGATCTGAAGCAGACTCCCCGCTGAAAGCAGCAAGCCAGATGTGGGGCTTGAACTCATGAACCTCAAGATCACGACCTGAGCTGAAGTTGGATGCTCAACTGATGGTGCCACCCAGGTGCCCCACATATGTCTTTTTCTGTTTTAGAAATATAAGATCCTGGCTACATCTTGAGGTTCAAGGACTATTCACTCTTTTGGAGCATCATTATCAACTTTCTCAATTACTGTCATCACCAGAAACATCATAATTTGCCCAAACAATTGCAGTTACCTCTACCACAGGGTTTACTGTGTACCAACTTTGTGCTAGGGGGTGGTAGGTTCATAAGCGGATACCTGTACCTGTTGACATAAAGTTTCTAAAACTTATTCGTCCATTTCTATGGCTGTGGGTAAAAAAGCTAAGGACTCTAAAGCAGCTTTAAATTATTTTGAGTAAAATTACTTTTATTGCCTCTATTACTTATTTAAATATAATTATAGGAGCTGCCCTGAGGAAAGGGTGCTAGGTAATGTTTGGTAACAGACAAACAGGCCCATCACCCTACACTACCACTGTCATGTTGAGAGCTTTTCACTGAGACAGAAGAAGATAAATTAATGTAGGACCTAAGGAACCTTCAGAGGGGAAAAAAATGCAGAATCAATCTGTTTCATATCAGAATCAGTGTTAGAATTTCTTTGATGTTTGGGATTATCCCTACAAGGGGTCATGTGTAAGAAATAAACATGAAAGGTACAAAGCGTCAGAGCTGATAATTTCGGTTTCACAGAAGGATTTAAAAATTCATAGGAGAGTGCTTGATATTTACACGAAGAAGCTGAAAACTTATGCCCACCCAAAAGCCTTCACATGGAGCAGTTTCATTCCTTTTTCCCCAGCAGCTTTATTCCTAATTGTTAAAACCTGAAAGCAACAGAAATGTCCTTCCCAGGTGAATGGATAAATAAACTGTCATGATCTCATGGTTCATGGGTTCAATCCCCACGTGGGATTCTGTGCTGACAGCTTAGGCCCTGGATGAAGCCTGCTTCGGATTCTAGGTCTCCCTCTCTCTCCGCCTCTCCCTTGCTTGTCCTTTGTCTCTCTCTCTCTCTCTCTCTCTCTCTCTCACACACACACACAAAAATAAACAAACATTAAAAAATATTTAAAAAATAAAAAACGAAAAATGTGCTGTCAAGCCATGAAAGGACATGAAGGAATCTTAAATGCATATTTCTAAGTGAAAGAAACCAATGTGAAAAGGCTCCATGCAGTAGGCTTTCAACTATAGGCCATTCTGAGGGGCACCTGGGTGGCTCAGTGGTTAAGCATCCATCTCTTGATTTTGGCTCCGTCATGATCTCAACATTCGTGACATTGAGCCCCACATCAGGCTCTGTGCTGACAGCGTGGAGCCTGCTTGGGATTCTCTCTCTCCTTCCTTCTCTCTCTGCCCCTCCCCCTTCCTCAAAATAAATAAATAAACTGTATGACATTTTTCAAAAGGCAAACTGTGAAGGCAGTACAAGGAATAGCGATCACCAGAAGTTGGAGGTGTGGGGAGGGCTGACTAGGCACAGCACAGAGTAGTTTTACAGCAGTGCAAATATTCTGTAGGATACCATGCTGACAAATATCTATTCTTCCAACCCCGCATAACATACAACACCTAGTGTGAACCCTAATATAAATTATGGGCTTCGAGTAATTATGTCGCGTCAGTGTGGATTCCTCTGTTGTAACAAATGCCCCCACCCTGGTGGGAAATGTTGATAGTCAGGGAGGCAGTGCACATGCTGGGGGCTGGGAGGTACACAGGAAAACTCTGTACTCTTTCTGTGACTCTAAAACTGCTTTGGAAAAAAGTCTTAATAATTAACTAATAGGTGAATGGAAGTACTGTAAAGAAAAACAAAACAAAAATTTTTAGGAGAAAATACATTGTGGTATATCATGTAGTTGAACCCCACCTGCTTCTGGTTTTACCCACATCAACAGAAAATTCTCAGATTTTTGGGGGAAAAGGAAAAATGGCTAAACATGTAGGTGGTAATTATAAAAAGTAAACCTGAAGCCCCATTGAAGGCCAAACTGTGGTTTACAGAGAGATCTAAACCAGGCAAGACATAACTTCAGTGTGAGAGACAACCATTTACAAATGTCACATCTCATCTAATTCTCATGAAATACAGAGAATATTATTTTCCCCATTTTAGATGAGAAATATAAGGTTGAAAGAGAAATAACAGATAATTTCTCAGTGCTCATTATCACAGACACAATTCCAACCCAGACCTGATGTCCAAGCCTGTGCTTTTAAAAAATTATACTGTTTCCTGTGGTTAAAAAAAGGTAATAATAATGATAGCTAACAATTTTAGAACTATTATAGGCCATGCATTTTGCTACATGTTTTTAATCCAAGATCACATGAAATCTAAACATGTATAATCACAGGACATGCTCTGGAAGTAGACTTTAAACTGTATAATAATAAAGGCATATGTTGTTTTATTATACCTCACAAATACTGCATTTTTTTAATAAACTGAAGGCTTGTGATAACCCTACAATGATCAAGTCCATTGGATCCATTTTTCCAACAGCATTTGCTGTGGAAAATGCTTCACATCTCTGTGTCATGTTCTAGTAATTCTCACAGTATTTCAAACTTATCATTTATCATGATATTTGTTATGGTGATCTGTAATCAGTTATCTTTGGTGTTACTATTTTAATTGTTTTGAAGCGCCAAGCTATGCCCATACAAGATGGCAAACTTAATAAATGCGTGTTTGCTGGCTGCCCCTCTGACCGGCCATCCCCCAATCTCTCTCCCTCTCTTTGGGCCTCCCCATTGCCTGAGACACAAAATATTGAAATGAGGCCAATTAATAACCCTACAATGGCCTCTAAGTGTTCAAGTAAAAGGAAGAGCCACACGTCTCACTTTAGGTCAGAAGTTAGAAATGATTAAACTTACTGAGGAAGATGTCAAAAGCTGAGATACGCAAAAAAGTTAAGCCTTTTAAGCCAAACAGTTAGCCAAGCTGTGAATGCAAAGAAGTTCTTGAAGGAAATTAAAAGTGCTTCCAGTGAACACACAAATGGTAAGAAAGTGAAGCAGCATTACTGCTGATGTGGGGAAGGTCTGAGTGGCCTGGAGAGAAGATCAACCCGGCCACAGCATTCCGGTAAGTCAAAGCCTCATCCACAGCAAGGTCCTAACTCTCTTCAATTTTATGGAGGCTGAGAGAGGTGAGGAAGCTGCAGAAGAGGCTGAAGCTAGCAGATGTTGGTTCATGAGATTAAAGGAAAGAAGCCATTTACCTAATATAAAAGTTCAAGGTGAAGCAAAAGGTGCTGATGTAGAAGCTGCAGCAGGTTGTCCAGAAGATGTCGCTAAGGTAATTAATGAAGCTAGCAACATCGAACAGCGCCTGGGTGGCTCAGTCAATTAAGCTTCCAACTCTTAATATGGCCCAGGTTGTGAGAGCAGGATTGGCGCGATCGAGCCACACATTGGGCTCTTTGCCAACAACGCACAACCTGCTTGGGATTCTCTCTCTTCCTCTCTCCCTGCCTCTCCCCACACTCACTCTCGCTCTCTCAAAATAGATACATTAAAAAAATAAATAAACAGCAGATGTTCAATGCTGATGAAAAAGGCTTATAGTAGAAGAAGATGCCTCAGGACTTTCATAGCTAGAAAAGAGAAGCCAATGCCTGGCTTTAAAGCTTCAAGAACAGGCTGACTCTCTAGTCAGGGGCTAATGCAGCTGGTGACTTTATGTGGAAGGCAATGCTCACTTACCATTCTGAAAATCCTAGTGTCCTTATTAACTATGCTAAATCTACTCTGCCTGTGCTCTATAAATAGAACTACAAAGCCTAGATGACCCTACGACTATTTGTGACATGGTTTCCTGAATATTTTAAGCCTACTGCTGAACCTACTGCTCAGAAATAAAAGATTCCTTTCCAAATATGGCTGCTCTGTGACAATGCCCCGAGTCATCCCAGGGTGCTGATGGACACGTACAATGAGATGAGTGTTGTTTTCATGCCTGCTAATACAACACCCATTCTGCAGCCCGTGGATAAAGCAGTCGTTTCAGCTTTCAAGGCTTATTATTTAAGAAATATATTTCATAAAGCTAGAGCTGCCACAGATGATGATTCCTCTGATGGATCTGGGCAAAATAAATTGAAAGCCTTCTAGAAAAGACTGACCATGCTAGATGCCATTAAGAACATCCGTGATTCATGAGAAGAGACCAAAATATCAACGTAAACGGGAGTTTGAAAGAAGCTGATTCCAGTCCTTGTGGATGGCCCTGAGGGGTTCAAGACTTGAATGGAGGAAGTGACTGCAGATGGGGCGGAAACAGCAGGAGAGCTAGACTTACAAGTGGGACAGAATTGCTGCAACCTCACAATGAAACTTTTAACGGATGAGTAGTTGCTTCTTATGCACGAGGAAAGAAAATGGTTTCTGCAGATGTAACCTACTACCACTCATGGAGAAGATGCTGTGAGCATTGCTGAAATGACAACTCAAGGTTTAGACTATTACACAAACTTAGATGATAAAGCATCATCAGGGTTTGCGATGACTGATTCCAACTCTGAAAGAGGTTCTACTGCACATAAAATGCTATCAAACAGCATCACATGCAACAGAGGAACTGTCCGTGAAAGGAAGAGCCAATTAATGCAGCAAATTTCACTGCTGTTTCATTTTAACAAATTGTCACAGCCACTCCAGCCTTCAGCAACCACCACATGATCAGTCAGCATCTATACAGAGGCAAGACCTACCAGCAGGAAGACTCCTTGAAAGCTCAGATGGTAGCGATTTTTTTTCAGCAATAAAGCATTTTTAATTAAGGTGTGTACATTGTTATTTTATTTATTTATTTGTTTGTTTAATTCCTGAGAGAGAGAGAGAGAGAGAGAGAGAGAGCAGGGGAGAGTCAGAGAGAGAGGGAGACACAGAATCTGAAACAGGCTCCAGGCTCCGAGCTAGCTGTCAGCACAGAGCCCAATGCAGGGCTCGATCCCATGAGCCATGAGATCATGACCTGAGCCGAAGTCGGACGCTTAACCAACTGAGCCACCCAGGCACTCCGTACATTGTTATTTTAGACACACTGCTACTGCTCACTTAACAGACTACAGTATAGTATCAACATAACTTTTACATGCACTGGAAAACCAAAGTGTTAATTTGATTTGCTTTATTGTGATACTTGCTTTACTGCAATGGTGTGGAACTGTACCCACAGCATCTCTGAGGCATCCCTGTAATAACTATCAGTGCATTAGATTAACTCTCCTTGTTTAGGTCTTTTTTTTTTCTCTCTCAATTTCATGACCCTCCTGAAAGTCACATGATAGAGGACAAAAGTTAATTCAGTATTCCAGTACACTGGCTTAAGTTCATTGAGGTTGTACTTTATTTGATTAAGCTGGAGTTATTATAAACTTTAAATGCATTCATACTACATAGACTACAAAGAGCATGTGAACATGCTCTTTACTAATAGCATTTCTTTGAGTTTCAGGCTTTTTCTTGCATTCAAATGGTTATATGTTCAGAGTTATGATACTGTTAAAATAATTTAACTGTAGACTTCATCAATAACATTCATTAGTTATTTAAAACAAAATAGTAAGGAAATATTTATAAAAGTACCATGAAATTAAAAAGGTGTCTATATAAATAAACAGAAATAATGAAATAGTTTAAAGAAGAACCACCGTATAAATAACAATAACATTTGGCATTCAAAATTAGTGCATTTGAAATGAAAATGATTAAGTACATGATTCTACACATGGTTTTAAGGGTCCCCTGTAATCTGACCAATAGAGACACTTTTGGGACACAATTCAAGAAAGTTCTTATGTTTCTATATGTCTTATAAGCTGAGCCATTAACTGCCCCTTTGTTCCAGGCCATCTTTTTAAGGACATTTAAATAGCAAACAGTCGTGAAAAACAGAGGTAGTGACTCTACCTAAAACAGAGGGCAAATTATTATCTTGTATAATATAATAAGGAAAATGTCTTCCCCTAAAACAAAGGTCAGACACATTTGCTTGAATCTCACAATAAAAGATTTGGGTTCCATAAATTCGGGCTTTCATAGCTGTGATGCAAAACCCAGCTCATACGTACATCCACCTGGGCCCCTCTGTGCTGCTCCTGGGACTCAGGAAGCAAGAGGAGCCAAGGCAAACATGATGCTTATGCTGTGTTATTACCATTAGTAATACACCCTTCATCTCTGACCCAGGGGTCTCACCTGTTCTGCCAGCATCCATGAAACTGGGGCCGGCTAACTCGTAAGAAGGGTAAAGTGTCAGATCTTTCACATTTGTCAACACACACTACATTAAATTTAAAAAAAATATATATATATATATACACACACACATACATATATATGTATGTATGTACACACACACATATATATGCGTAAGTATTTTGTGTGTGTGTGTGTGTTTGTGTGTGTGTGTGTGTGTGTGTTACCTTTACCTTTCATGAAAGTGGAAAAAGGATTCAGAGGGTCAAACCAGTCAACCAGACATGGAAGCAAGAACCCAGATCTTGCCACCAAATCAAGGAACTGAGCTAAAATGTTCTCAGGTGAAACTTCAAAACTGCTTTGAACCAGTGCCTTGTTCACCTTCCATTCTCTCCCTCTCCTTTTTGAACTAAAATGTCAGGTGTTATCCTGATGTCTGTCTTACGACTGCATGCTAAGGATGTTTGATGCAGACCAGTTACGTCTTTAATTTCACAGCTCAGGAAATGGAAGGAATGGTCCCAGGAGTTGCACCACATCTAAACCCGAGTAGATATTTAAGTGATGATTTATAGACTTCCAAACTCACTACATTTAATTGAACATTTAGATTTTACTGTGGCTCTAATGGTGTGAGATCCTTGGAAGTCCTGGGAGATGGTAAATGCATTTTGCATTTGAGAGGAATCATGGGGACCAGAGATTAAACTGCAGTAAAGCAGAATCATAACGAAGCCCTCATGGTCTCAATCCCCTGCTGTGCTAACTTTATTAGATTATGTTACATGGCTAAGGAGCTTTGCCAACGTGACTAAGGTTGCTAATCAGCTGCCCTTAAGATGTCTGTGTAAGACGACCTAGTCAACACATCCTTTAGAAGAGAGCATTTTTATCCAAATGATCACAGAAGAATTCAGAGAAACTGCAAGTGTAACGCGTTGCTGGTTGAAAGATGAAGACACACCAAATAAGGAGGAATACAGACAACCTTAAGGAGATGGAAAAGGCCCCATCTGACAGCTGGTGATAAAAGAAAAGACCTCAGTCTTACAAGAAGTTGAATTTTGTCAACGTGAATGAGCCAGAAAGCAGATTTTCCCCACAGCCTCCAGGTAACAGCCAACTTGAATGACACTTCAACTGCAGCCCTGGGAGACCCAAAGTAGGGAACCAAGTCCCCCCTTCCGTGACTTCTAACCTGCAGAACTATAGACAAATAAACGAATGTGGGTTTAAGTCACTATGCGTGTGGTAGTTTGTTACAGAAAAATAGAAAACTAATGCACTTAGGAGAGACTGTCAGTTGTTCTCAAAATAATATCCCATTGTCTTTTGGTTTCCATGGTTTCTATTTAAAGAACTCTAATGGTCATTCTTTGACAGGGTTTTATACATTTTTTTCTAGCTGGTTTTAATTTTTACACATTCTTACAGATTTTTGCAGTTTCACTATGATCTGCCCACATGGGTTTTGTTTTTATTTGTTCTTTTCATGTCCATAGGGATTATTAAATTACGGCTTTTTGAAAATTTTAGATACTTTCCCTCAACCTTTCATCAACCTCATTTTTTCTTTTTTCTCTTTCTGGAATTCCAATTACATAATATTAGACTATTTTTCTTTTTTTTTTTTTTAAGTAGATTTGACACACAACGTTAAATTGGTTTCAGGTGTGTAACATCGTGATTCAACAGTTTATACATCATACTGTGCTCATCCTTAAGTGTCAGTACCATTTGTCACCACACAATGCAATTACAATACCACTGACTATGTTCCCTATGCTGTACCTTTCCTCCTTGTAACTTATTCACTCCATAACTGGAAGCCTGTACCTCCCACTCCCCTTCTCCCACTTGGCCCATCTGCCCACCTCTTTCCTCTCTGGCAACCATCAGTTTGTTGTCTGTATTTATGGGCCTCTTTGTGCTTTTTCTGTTTGTTTGTTATTTTGGTTTTGTTTTGTTTTGTTTTTTTAGATTCCACACATAAGTGAAATCATATGGTATTTGTCTTTCTCTAACTTACCTCACTTTGTGTAACAGCCTCTTGGTCATCTATGTTGTCACAAATAGAAAGATCTCACTCTTTTTTTATGGCTGTGTAATATTCCATTGTTTATCCAATATACATCTTCTTTATCCACTCAGCTATTGATGGGCACTTGGGCTCTGTACCTTGGCTATTGTAAATAATGTTGTGATAAACATAGGGATGCATATATATTTTTGAATTAGTGTTTTCATTTTCTTTTGGTAAATACCCAGTCCTGGAATTACTGGATTGTATGGTATTTCTATTTTTTAATTTTTTGAAATACCTCCTTACTATTTTCCAAAGTATGGGGAAAAAGTGGTTGCACCAATTTACACTCCCACCAACAGCGCACAAATGTTCTTTTTTCTCCATATCCCTACCAACACTTGTTATTTCTTGTCTTTCTGAAATATCCTAAAGATGCTAATAAAATAATCTTTTAAATAATGTCATTTTAGGGGCTACTGGGTAGCTCATTTAGCTACACGTCCAACTCTTGATTTCAGCTCAGGTCATGATCTTATGATTCGTGAGACTGAGCCCTACATCATGCTTGGGACCAAGCATGCACCATCAGTGCTTGGGACCCTCCCTCTCTCTCTCTCTCTCTCTCTCTCTCTCTCCCCCAAATAAACATTAAAGTAGTAATAGTAGGAGAAGGAGGAGTAATAATAATGTCATTTCAAAGCTTTCATCTCTTGCTAAAATGTTGTTTTGGAAGGATACTGATGCCCCAAATACTAACAGCATAAATAGTGCCTTCTAAAGTGTTATGTGCATGTATGTTCAACTGAAAAAAAAAGTCACGACCAAAACTTAAAGTTGGCTTTTTCTTTGAAACTAAAAACTAAACACATGAATATTCTCATTATAATAGCAACTCAATTTCTTTTGAGCAAGAAAGTTAAATTTTAATTTGTAAGTTGCTCCAGAATTATACTACATGCATAAGCTAGCACACCATCATAATAACTACGTCCCAAAATAGGACACAGGATTATCACTAGGTTTTAAACATTAGCAATAAGAGAACACATGCCCACTAAATCCCCACATAAAAATACTGAGTAGTTTGAAAAATTACAGAAATCAAAAAATTAAAACAAGGGGAATGAGAAGGAAAGGAGGCTACATAAGAAATCTTAGAGCAGAGCTCACATGATCTTTCAGGAAAGAAGTGAATTGAGGCTGGAAAAAATGTAGACTTAGATGGGATCAGTCAAGGAGAAAGAGGCACAACAAGTCTAGAAGGGGCTTCTGATGCCCTATCCACTACTCCCAAGTCATGTCGGGCACAAAAGTCATTGCAGCCCTCTTAAAACCACAGAGCTCAGCCATTCTGTTACTCTCGTAAAGTTTCTATCTACACCCAGAATAGGTTTGTGATTCACATGTTCTTCTCCTCTCAGTTCCCAAATCTACTCTTCTCCCCTTGGTTCCTAACTAGTAAGTCCTCTGTGTCACACGAGACAATGTGCATGCCAAATGTGTACAATTTTTATTTCACTTAGACTCCTCTTGAATATCTCCCTGATGACACAGACTCCCTATTCCTTCATAGTTCTAATCTAGTCCAGGCAAGTAAATAAGGACTCAGACAATGTCTGAGTGAACAACAAATAGATTAAATAACTGTATGTTGATGAGTCATATCACAGTCACTTGCAGTTTCTTGTCTTTATTGTAGTCTCTCCAACTCCAGGGCTCGGGGGCTACCCAGACATGTGAACACATAAACTCTGACACCGTCATAACAACTTACTATCAAACACATTCTAGGCCTTAAAGTTGGGACTAGAGATAAAAGAAACTATAAGCCACTACTGGATCCCCTACTGGCTTGCATTCTGGCAGATGACAGCATTGTTCCTATTCAGTGCTTCCCAACTTGATTCTTCACCTCTTAACAAAATCTTGGTCATCCCACTTCTGCCCTATTAAGTCCATCTAGCAACACATACACACACCCACACATGCACACATATAACCCAAAGAAAATAAATACAGGTTCTTGCTAAGCCTAAAAATTTGAGAGGCAGTGACATCACAGGCCATTCCTGACTTCACTTTTCCTCACAAGAAGAACAACTAACAACTACTCATAAACAAGAGAAAATTCTAGAACAAGGGTGTGAGGCTGAAACATCCTCTGTACCGCAGAGACCAAGACAGACTGCACTCAATGGGTAAGAGAACTGACTATACACTGACTTTGTCCCTCTCCCAAACAGGAGTGATAGCCCATGGAGAAGTCTTCCCGGAGCCTCCATTCCTCCAATGGGAAAAAAGGACACAGGAAGCCAATCACCCCCTTGCATTGTGGATCACTTCATGACAGCCCCTACCCTACCCTCACCGCATGAGAATTGCAGGGGAAACCGTGGGGCTCTCCCACAGGAATCCGACAGTGACAGTGAAGGCAGGGTAGCTCGTAACAACCAGCACACAGATCCTGGCAGATGGGAGTTCCTGACCGCAGCACCCCAGATGGAGTAGTAATCTAAGTAGTAACCCCAGCCAGCAGCTTTGCTCATCATCACCAGAACCAAGTCAGGGACACACTCGGACCAGAGAGCTCCCTGAAGGGCAGATCTGCCTGATTTGGGTACTCACCCAAGGAGTGTTACCTACCATCGAACCTGGCTTGTCCGTGCCCAAGCCAGGAGTCCTAGCCTCACCTGCAGGGAGAGCGTCTCCTGACTCCATCTGGCCAGGGGGTCTGGCAAGAATATTGGAAGCTGTACGCCTCAGCCATACTCCAGCCAGGAGGGAGGTGGATGGAGCTTATAGCCCCCAGAGCAAAGCCAGTAGAGTGTATGAAGAATTCCCTACTACAACACACAGCCAAGGCTGACGGTTCTTCATGGCCCATGGATTTCACAAGGAAAGCTTGTTTGTAGAAAACGTGAGAGAGGCCAGGGGTGGCTCCTCCCACTCCTACCCAGGCAAGTGAGCTGAAACACAGCCACACCTTCTGTGGTTCCCAGGCCCCACCTGACCAGAAGGGCTGGCAAGGACACCTGAAAGCTATGTAACCAACAATGCTTAAGCCAATAGCAGAAAGGCAGAGCCAAGAGCAAAACAGAGCAAAGCTAGTATCAAGTGCAAAGGGGTGGCCTGCTCTACCTAGGCAGGTGGATTAATCCAAAGCCAAGACTGAGGGTTGTTCCTGATCCCTGATGACTGAAAATACTGAGAAAAGCAGAGAAGCGTGGAGCAGCCCTCCCCTAACCTATCCAGAGAAGGGAATTGAGACAGCACCACCACTGTACCTAGTGTCTTCAGCCCCATCTCATCAGAAGGGCTGGTAAAAATATCTGGAACTATAAAAAGCCGGCAGTGCTACAGCTAAGAGACAGACAGGCAAAGCCAATGACTCTATCTGGCCAGGGAACTTGGAGCACAGGTCAGCTTAAGTTAAGACAACAAACAAAGAGCTTCACTGTCTTTAGAGATCCTTTTCCCAAAGCTCCTGTGCAGAGTAACTAATTCATAGCCCAAAATCATTACTAATATAGCCTTCAGCCTGTGTGACTTGGGAACCTAACCAGACCATAGAGGAAACTGCCACATAGTCCATTCAATATCCCTGCTTCTAGTTGCACTTGAAAAGAAAGAACAGGCCATGGCTTTCTCCATTTCCAGAGCAAACTGTTGGCCTTACATGACCAAGAAATTTGGTGTGTACTCTTGCAATGACTCAAGTCCTCCCAAATGAGCTATATAGATCCTGGCCTATATTGATTTCCTGTTCATGAAGGGAAATTAATGCACAGCTCTAGCTACTAATGAATATAGTACCCACTGCAGACCACCTAGTCAGCTTGACCAGAAAATCCAGACAACTGTGGAGCCCATCCTACGGACTTACTTGTCAAGAGAACCAAGACAGTAGTCCTATCCAACTGTTCTAAGCCTATAGCACACCTCCCTCCTCATAGACAACCTTAGAGCTCGAACCGTTGCCTTGCCAAAAAATAGACCATAATAGCACTCCACACCTGCCCAAAGTCACAGGCTAGAAACCCAAACAGAGCTGACTATTGAAGATCTGTCTCTGCCGAAGCAAATCTGTAAAATCTGGACAAGAAGCCCATATTGAAATGTGTCGATACCAATGTAAGAAATCTATAAAATTTGAAAAGATAACAAGTAAATGAGAAACCACCAAAGGAAACATATAAAGTTCCAAAAACTGGCTCTAAGAAAATAGAGATCTATGAACTATCAGAAAAGATTTATAATAATTATCTTAAGTTCAGGGAACTATAAGAGCACATAGACAATTAAATGAAATTAGGAAAACAATGGATGAAAAAAGCAAGAAGTTTGACAAAAAATACAAAAATCAATAGAAATCCTAGAATTGAAAAAAAATAATTAAGCTGAAGTATTCAACAGAGAGTTTGAAAAGTGCAATTAGCCATGCAGAATAAAGAGTTAGTGACCTAAAATACAAGACATAAGAAATTGTCCAAAGAAACAACAACAACAATAACAAAAAGATAACAAAGACTAAAGTAAGCCTAAGGGACTCATAGACTCAACGAGAATTCCAGAAGAAGAGGATGATAAAGGGATGGAAAGTAAATGTAAAGCAACAGCGACTGAGAGGAGAGAGAGGGCAAGATGGCGGAGAAGTAAGGAGCTCCGTACTTGCACTCGCGCCCATACATCACACAGAAAAGATCTGAAGCCATTGGAAACCTTACAAAACCTGAGAGATTGGGAAAAAAAGGACGCAGAACCCACTGAGAGAGACTTCTAATGTGAGGGCGAACCGGGGAAGATAAAATCGGGCTGGGATCAGAGACTCCAGGGTGGGATGCGATCCCCCTCTACCCTCTACGGAGTGAGAGGGGAAAAGGAGAGAGTCTGAAACAGAAAAACCTCCGCTCGGGGGGAAAACCTCTACTCGGTGCATAGAAAGACTGTACTTGCCAAATACCTGCACGCCAGGTCCCCTCGCGCCAACTGGTCCCAGGGGGCTGAGCACACAAACTGCTTCTTTGGGCTGCTCCTGGCGGCTGGACTTCAGANTTTCGGCTGCGCACCCGGTACGGGGAGTTTACACGCGCAAAAAAGCGAGTTGCAGCACAGGGTTCAAGAAGGGACTGGAGCACCGTCACTCTCCTCCCCACAACCTCCAAGGCAGAGCTCCCGCCTGAGGCATTGGATCCCGCCACGCCCATCCCTGCCTGAGAGGGGCCCCCTCCCTCTATTTTTCTTTTTTTTTCCTTTTTTTGTTTTTTTCCCTTTCTTT
>NW_027531522.1:7052686-7091084 GCF_008692635.1 Crocuta crocuta
TCCCAATCCTGGGAAAGGAAATGGACATCCAGATCCATGATGCCCCAAGTACCAGAAATACACTGAACCTCAGGGGGATTACACCAAGACACGTTATAATTAAACTGCCAAAGCCAAAGAAAGAATTTTAAAAGCAGTAAGAAAAAAAAGAGAAAACATACACATATGGGAACCTCCATAAGATGATAAGCAGATTTCTCAACAGAAACTTTTCAGGCCAGGATAGAATGGGATGACATAGTCAAACTATTGAAGAAAATAACCAAGAATTCTATACCCAGAAAAACTACCCTTTGGAAACTAAGGAGGAATATTTTCCCAAACAAACAAAAGATGAGGGAGTTCATTACCACTGGACCTGCCTTACAAGAATTATTAAGAGAATTATTTGAGTGAAAGTAAAATAATACAAACTTCATAAAAATATAAAAAGAAAGCATAGAACTCATTCACTGGGAATGATAAATACATAGTCAAATTTAGATTCTGTAATATGGTAATGATAGTGTATAGCTCACTTATAACTCTCATGTAAAAGTTAAAATAAATGTAGTAAAAACACCATAACTACCATAATTGTTATTAGTTACATATAAAAAATATGTGAATTGTATCGGAAATTACCTAAAATATGAGGGTAAAAAGAAGTGATAATTTTAGGAATTTTATGAAATCAAGTTGTCATAAGCTTAAAATAGGGTTTATACTTTTAAGATGTTTTATGTAAGGCTCACAAACACCACAGAGAAAAACCTGAGCCAATTACACAAAGAAACATGACAAAGAAGACAAAACATACTCTCATCAAAAGACATTAAAACACAATATTAAACAAGAAGATACAAAACATGGAACAATGCATCTATTAAACAACCTAAAAACAATTTTTCAAATGGCAAAAATCAATAAGATATAATAATTGTAGATATTTATAAACCCAACATCGAAGCATCATAATAAATGAGGGAAAAACTAACAGAGGTAAAAGGAGAAGTGAACATCAATACAATACAGTTGAAGACTTTAATGCCTCAGTCGCAACAACGGATAGATCATGCAGAGAATCAATAAGTTAATAGTAGATTTGCACAACACTAGAGACTGAATGGACCTAACAGGCTTATACAAAACATCAACAGCAGCAGAGTTCACTCTTCTCAAGTGTACATGGAACATTTTCTAGCATAAACTATATGCTAGGCCATAAAACAGATCCTAGAAAATTCAGTGTGATTAAAATCACACCAAATATCTTCTCTGACCATGATGGTATGAAAAAAAATCAAAAATAAGGAAAACTGGAAAATTCATCAATACATAGAAATTAAATTACACATTCCTGAACAGCCAATAAATCAAAGAAGAAATTAAAGGGGAAATAATAGTTCTTTGAGACAAATGAAATGGAAACATAACAGAAAGTAAAAAGCAGTTCTAAGAGGAAAGTTCATAACAATAAGTGCCTACCTGAAGAAAAAAGATCCCACATAAATAACCTAACTCTATCCGTAAGAAGTTAGTAAAGGAAGAACAAACTGAGCCCAAGGTTAGGAAAGAAAAGGAAGTAATAAAGATGAAAGCAGAAATAAATGGAGAAATTAAAAACAATTTTAAAAATTAACCAAAATAAGAGTTGGCTCTTTAAAAAGTTTAACAAAATTGACGAACTTTTAACAAGAAAAAGGAATCCAAATTACAAATTTACAAAGGAAACATTACAACAGATACCACAAAAGTACAAAGAATTATAAGAGGTTACTACGTACCAACAAATTGGACAACTGAGAAGAAATGAAAAAATTATTTGAAACATACAACTTACTAAAATGGAATCAGAAAGAAATTGAAAAGCTGTCCAACTAATTACTAGTAAGGAGATTGAATCAGTAATTAAAAAATCTCCCAATGGAGGAATGCCTACAACCAGATAGCTTCACTAGCAAATTAACACACCAATTTTTTCAAACTTACAAAAATTTAAAAGGCAGAGAAAACTCCCAAATAAACCTTATGAGGTTAGCATTATCTTGATACTCAAAGCCAGAGGAGAACCCTACTAGAAAAGAAAACTCTAGGCCAATATCCCTGATGATTAGAGATGCAAACATTCTCAACAAATTATTAGCAAACCAAATTTAACTGCCTATTAAAAGGATCATTCACCGTAATCAAGTGGGACTTATTGCTGGAATGAAAGGATGGTTCAAAATAGGGAAATGAGTTATCATGGTCTGTTGCATTAATATAATGAAAGAAAAAAAATCATACGATCATCTCTATAGATATAGAAAAAATATGTGACCAAATTCAATAGTCATTCATGATAAAAACAGTTAACAAATTAGGCACGGAAGTAACATATCTCAATATAATAAAGGCCATATATATCAAGCCCACAGCTAACATACTCAGTGGTGAAAAAGGTTGAAAACTTTTCCTCTAAGAGCAAGAACAAGATAAGGTACCTACTCTCGCCACTCCTATTCAACATAGTACTAAAATTCCTAGCTAAAACAAACAATCAACAAACAGAAAAGGCATCAGAATCCAAAAGGTAGAAGTAAATGGCTTCTATTTGCAGATGGTATGATTCTATATAGAGAAAATCCTAAAAACTCAACCAAAATACTGTTAGAACTAATTAACAAACTCAGTAATGTGGTAGGATACAAATTTAGCATGCAAACATCAACAGTTTCTATATTCTAACAAGTTTTCTGAAAAGGATATAAAAAACTAATCCCATTTACAAATGCATTAAAAAATATATTCAACTAAGGAAGTGAAAAACCTCTACCCTTAAAACTGAGACTATGATGAAAGAAATTGAAGACACAAATAAATGGAAAGGTATCCCATGTCTGGAGACTGGAAGAGTATTATTAAAATGTCAATACTACCAAATGCCATCTATGGATTCAAAGTAATACCTATCAAGATTACAGTGGTCTTTTTTTTTTTTTTTTACAAAAGGTAGAAAAAACACTCCTAAAATTTATATGGAACCAATAAAGATCTCCAATAGGCAAAGAAATCCTGAGAAAGAACAAAGCGGGAGGCATCGTAATTCCTGATTTTAAGATATACTATAAAGCCATAGTTACTGAACAGTATTGTACTGGCACAGAAATAGACAAAGAGACCAATGGAATAAGGAGGCTGGAAATAAACCCAAGCACATATGGCCAATTAATATTTGACAAGGAAGTCAACAATGCACAATGAAGAACTGTCTCTTCAACAAATAATGATGGGGCAATTGGATATTTACGCATAAAAGAATGCCACTGACCCCATATCTTAAACTCTTCACAAAAATTAACTCAGCGTTAAATAAAGGCTTAAATGTGAGACCTGAAACCATAAAACTACTAGAAGAAAAACAGGGGAAAGAAAGGTCCTTGACATTGGTCTTGGTGATGATATTTTAGATATCGCACCTAAAGGATAAGCAAAAAATAAATAAGTAGGACTATATCAAACTAAAAAGCTCTGCACACCTGAGAAAGCCCTCAACAAAGTGAAAAGACAACCTACAGAATGGGGGAAAATATTTACAAACCATACATCTGATAGAGGCTTAACATCCAAACCACATACATAATGCATGTAACTCAACAACAGAAAAACAAACAACCCAATTTAAAAATGGGCAAAGAACCTAATAGTTATTTTCCAAAAAAAACAAAGACATACAAATGGCCAATAGACACATGAAAAGATGCTCAAGATCACTAGTCTTTAGGGAAATGTAAATTAAAACCACAATGAGATATTATCCCACACCTGTTAGAATGGCCATCATTAAAAAGACAAAAGATGACAAATGCCGGTGTGGGTGTAGAGAAAAGAGAACCCTTTCGCACTGCTGGCAGGATTGTAAATTGGTGCAGCCACTGTGGAAAACAGAATGAAGTTCCTCAAAAAGTTAAAAATAGAACTAGATACAATCCAGCAATTCCATTTCTGGGAATATATCCAAAGGAACTGACAACACTAACTAGAAAAGATAAATGCACTTCCCTATAAATAGCAGCACTGTTTATAATAGTCAAAATGGAGAAACAACCTAAGTGTCCATCAATGGACGAATGGATAGAGAACTTGTGGTATATACTGCGGTCCCGGAACAAAACAGGGGTTAGAGGTACTGACTCCCCCCACACTGCTGAAAATCTGCATATAAATTTTGGGTCTCCAGAAACCTAATCACCTACCATTGACTGGAAGCCTTACCAATAACATGAACAGTCAATTAACACATACTTCGTATTGTATCCTGTATTCTCACAACAAGGTAAGCTAGAGAAAGGAAAATGCTATGATGTGTACCTTAAGCCTCATACAGTGATGTATGTCAAGCATTTCTCAATAAAACTGGAAAAATTAATATGAATAAGTGCACAATTTTCATGTGCCTTTTTTGGAAACATTTGCAGTAGCCTATTGACTCCTCTTTCCTGAAGGACCCTAGAGGCTTAGTATTCCAAACTAGGAGTCACTAATCTAGTGAGTGAAAAACTGTGCCTCTGCTTTATTATCAGAATCTGTAATAGTATTACCCAAGAAGCGTCCACTTTCTCATTATTCCCAGTTTCCAAAGCACAGTTTCCACAATTATCATCACCACTCCTCCCCACCTTTCAGCGTCTATCCTTATATGCTCTATCTTTCCTCTATTACCACAGATATACTGTTTGGTCTCCTGAGTCAACTCTCTGCTTGTGCACTAGATGACATCTTCTCTTGGCTATCCAACTGCATTTCTCCAGAAAACCTTCCCTTCTCTTATATCACACACTCTCTCTCTCTATTCTATCTTCCCCATAAGCCCATGGAAACATGTTGTTAAACTCTCTTGACCCCATTTCATGTAACAGTTATCTGCCTTAGTTCTCAATTTTCCTTTCTAAAGCCTTAGAAAGAAGCTGATGAAAGTTTTTCTCTTCTCCAGTTTTCTCTTGAGCCCCTTCCAATCAGGCTATATTCCTCTTATCAAGATCCATAATTACCTCATTATGGATTATACCCACTGTCAATATGACATTATATCCAAAGTCAATTCTCAGTCCCCATCTTGATCAACAATATGTGATAGTTAACCACGTCTTCCAACTTCTTCAAACACTGTGCATATTTGGCTTCTAAGACCATGAATTCTCTGAATTCCCTCCTTCTTCCCTAGTTGTTACTTTCTTCATCTTCTCTGCTGGTCCTTTTGCCGTTGCTTTTAGACCTTTAGATCTTTTATATTCATTATGTTAGAGAACAATTCTAGTGGCATGCCTTAAATTCCATCTGTATGTTGATGTCTCACCAATTTTTATCTCCAGCCTGAACTTCTCCTTGAACTCCAGATTCATATACCTAATTCTCCATTAGACATCAGCTGAGATGTCTAATTGACATCTAAAATGTAATACACCCAGGATTAAGCTCTTGAGCTTTTCCTTCAAACTAGTTCTTCTTGTAGTTTTCCTGGGTCAGAAATGACAACACCACCCTTCTAAGTTTCTACAGGCAAAGACCTTGGTTGGACACCTTAACTCCACTCTTTTGCTCTTCCCCCATATCCAATCAACAAATCCTTTTTTCTTTGATTTCAGAATCCATCCAGAATCTTCCCATTTCCCACTACCTCCACTGCATCATGCTGGTTCAAGTCACCATTATATCTTCTTTCAATTTTAGAATATCCTCCTATTTGGTCTTCCTGCTTCTAATCTTGCCCCCCACCCCACCCCAGGTAGTCATTAGTTGGCAGCTTTCCTGGCCATGTCAGCTAGATCTCGGTGTTACCAGAAGCTGGCCTGGCAATAACAGCATGGCTATTGTGCCCTTCTGTTACACATAATGATTTTCACGTATCATGAACCTCAAGGGCATTGTGTTGAATGAGAAAAAAACAAGATAAAAAGAGGACCACTCTATAATCATATCGGAGCACAGGCAAAAGGATCACTGTGCAAACTCAAAAATTGTGCAACTATCCCACTCTCCTGGCTAACATGAGTAACTGTTGCATCTTTACCAACTACTATGTTAGTTTCATTTCTCTTACTTTCCATATACAATTTAGATATACAATCATAGAATTATCCTGTTTTCGTGAACACCCAATCCAGAGTGAATTCCAGCTTTCTTGCATCCTCTTTGCAAATCATGCCACAAAAGCCCAAATTCTGTAACAAGTTCCTCACAACACTTTCTTGCTGAGTACCCCACAGGTCCCCAAGGTAAGCCATTTTCCTTGCTTATCAAGTATCAATAAACCCAACTTTGTTACAGGTATTGTATTGGTGGTCTTTGACAGGCATTAATACTCTCCTGTCTGTTTCCCCTAAAGCAAGCACAGTAATTCTGTTAAGTCAGATCCGGTAAATATGTCCTCTGTTCAAAATGTTCCAGTACCTCCGCATCTCATTCATGTAAAAGCCAGTACCCTTACAATGACCTGTAAGCCCTTAGGTGAATGACTATGAACTTTGGTTGCTTTTTTCTTTTTTTAAATAGGCTCCAAGCCTAGCATGGAGCTCAACATGGGTCTTGAATTCATGACCCTGAGATCAAGGCCAAAACTGAGATCAAGAATCAGGAGCTTAATCAACTGAACCCCTGGGTGCCCCCTTGGTTCCCTATTAAAATCACATGGGGAGCTTTAAAAATGACAAATGCCTGGGTACCACCTCCCGGTCAGTGTAATTTCATTGGTTATGGCATCCAGAGCTTTAGAAGTTCTCTAGGTAGCTTTTCAAAAGAAGCCAAGATGAGAGCCACAGCTCTAGATGGGCTGCTTATTCCTTTGACCTCATATCCCACTTTTTTCCCCATAAACACTCTCCGATCCCCTTGCTGTTACTCAAACTCACCAAGTATGCATTTTCCTCAATTCCTTCTTTTTGCCCATTTTTACCTGAAATACCCTCAGGGGTTATTTCCTTACCTTTCTAGTCTTTGCTTTAAATCACTTTGTCATTGAGACCTACTATTTAAAATTGCAAAATCCTCTGCGAACCATCACATCGTTTCCCCATTACCGTCAGCCGGCCTTGTTTTTCTCTTTGGCATATATGCCCTTCAAAAACAATGCGTCATTTACCCGTTTATTATAGTTTCAGTATTTCCCCAATTAGGAAGCAAGCTCTAAGAAAGAGCAGGGCGATGTCTGCCTGTTTGTTTACTATAGGATCTCAGATCATGCTTGCCATTTGGCAGGCACGCAATACACCATTGTTACGAGCACTGATGACTTTCCTTTTTCCAGTATGAATTTTTTTTCCTTTCCCATTTTCCCCAAAATTCTTGGTTTTATTAAAGAGTTAGACCATTTAGTTGCTACCCCAATACAATCCTACTTAATAGCCCATTCACTCCTAATTTTTTCAAAGGTTTATCTTTCCTCGCAGTTCCGTAATTGTGAGCTTCTCCTTAGGGTTTGGCAGTTGACCCTTCTACTTCCTTATTTACATTTACCTTAATTATCACTCTCCTTTGAAGAGAGGATACTTCGTCTTTCATACTTCAGCCAGAATGGAAAACTTCAAGAGGTGCCACCCTGCTAACACCGTGGTTAAAAACACCGGATCTTACTCAATACCCTTTCCCAAGTAAACCCAGCACAGTATCAAAGCTTCAATTACTTTATGTCAATAAATCCAAAAATTATTTCTCTAATGCAGTGTTCTCTAGTTAGAACCCTAAACAACAGAAAATAATGATCTCCTCCCTAAATCCTGCTCCCCCTCTCTCACTCACCCTACATCTTTTAATTCAAGACAAAAACTAAGGAGTATTACCTAACACATCCCTTTTCCCTTTCTCCAAAAATTCAGTGAAGTGTTTCTTCATTCAACTTAATAAATTTTTATTATGACATATCTCTACATGTCACTTCTGTTCATGATAATCTCTTACCTTTCCTTTTAAATCCTCCCAACTGAAACCATTATTTCCATACTCTCCCCTTCAATGCATTCTACACACAGCAGCCAGAGTATAAACATTTAAAGAACCTTAAAATTCAAACTTGATCGTGCTACTGAATAAAAATCCTTAAATGGCTTTCCTATTATTCAAGTATAATAATCCTTACCATGGTTAAGCTTATATTCAACAATCTCTGTGCTTTACTTGCATTTATGCTCAAACTACCTCTATCATCACAGTTTCCTTAATAAATCAAGATTACTTTCTTCCACACTCATTTCGCTGCCAAACCACAGGCCATTTCTTCTGTTTGGAACCCCCCATTTATGTTCACTTCGATATTCAATTATATTCTACCCCCATTCTTTTAAAAGATAATGAGACTCAAATATAGTCACAACTGATCTTGACAAAGGACTAGACAATACATTGAAAGAAAGTATTTTCGACCAATGATAATGAACAGCTGGATATCACATACAAAAAATAGAATCTAGACACAGACTTCTCACCCTTCCCAAATATAAACTTGAAATAGATCACAGTTATAAATATAAAATGCAAAACTATGATACTTCTGGAAGACAACATTTGAAAAAATGTAGATGACCTTCGGTAAGGCAATGATTTTTTAGATACAAAACCGAAGCATAATTAATGAAAGAAATAACTGAGATACTGGACTTCATTAAAATTAAAATTTCCTGCTCTGCAAAAGACAATGTCACAGCAATGAGGTACTGACAGGGAGTAAATATCTACAAAAGGCCCATCGGATACAGGATTGTTATACAAAATATACAAAAACAAACTATTTAATAAAAAAAGGGGGTCCAAAGACCTGAACACTTCACCAAAAGAGACATAGAGATGGCAAGTAAGCATATGAAATGATGTTCCACACCATTGTCATCTAGGAAATGCAAATTAAAGATACCACTAAACAACAACAAAAAATATACCACTAGGCATCTATTAGAATGGCTAAAATCCAGAACACTGACAACACCAAATGAGGGTGAGGAAGCAGAGCAATAGGAACTCTGTTTCATTGCTGGGGCGAATACAAAATGTTAGAAATATTTTGGAAGACATTTTGGTGGTGTTTTCATAAAATTAATCCATACTTAAAATATGATCCAGCAATCACGCTTGTTGGAATTTACTCAAAAGAATGAAAAACGTTTGTCCACACAAAAATGCACATGGATGTTTATAGCAGTTTTATTTATTTGGAATATTAAACAATGTATTATTATGCAGCGCTAAAAAATAATGCGCTTACAAGCCTTGAAAAATCATGAAGGAAACTTAAATGCATATTGCTAAGAGGAAAAAAATCTGAAAATACCACATGCTGTGTGATTCCAACTATACGAAGTTCTAGAACAGGCCACAGAGAGTATGGAGACAGTAAAAAGATCAGTGGTTGCCAATGGTTGGGGGCAGGGCAGGGAGGAACAAGCAGAGCACGGAGGACTTTGAGGGCAGGAAAATATTCTGTATGACGCCCTAATGATGGACACATGTTGCTGTACATTTGTCCAAAGCCACAGAACGTACAACACCAAGAGTGAACCTTGAGGTATGCCATGCACTTTGGATGACCATGATGTGTCAAAGTAGGCTCATCAGTTGTGACAAATGCCCCTGTCAGGTTGGGGATGTTGGTAACAGGGAAGTTCTGCGTGTGTCAGGACTGGAGCTGTAGAGGAGATCCCTATACCTTGCCCTCAGTTTCGCTCTGAACCTAAAACTGCTCCAAAAAAGTCATAATTAGGGGTGCCTGGGTGGCTCAGTTGGTTAAGTGTCTGACTCTTGGTTTTGGCTCAGGTCATGATCTCACAATTTGCGACTCGGAGCCCCATGTTGGGCTCTGCGCGGACAGCTGAGCCCATGTTGGGCTCTGCAGCTGTCCGCGCAGAGCCTGCTTGGGATTCTCTCTCTCCCTCTCTGTCTGCCTTTCCCCCACTCATTCTCTGTCTCACAAAATAAATAAATAAATGTTTTAAAATGTCTAATTAAAAAAAGAGGAAATATTAATGCATTTTTAAAGCATGCTATCTCCACACCAGAACTAATCATAGAGTAATCTATAACTTTCACAGGCCACTCTGTAACCTTACACACTGTGCATCAAAATTGGAATTATGTATGTATTGGTATAGACTGCAATCTCTATGAAGTTAGAAACCACATATGCCTTGTTCACCCTGTAAACAGCTATAGATCTAAGTATAGGGCTTGATAAATATTTACTGAATGAAGTGGCCCTGAGGACAAGAGTTTCATTACACCTGCTTCCTATTATGACCCTACCTCTCCAGGTCCCCTCCTTAAGTACCCACTCCTTTCCCACAGTGATGTAAAATGAACTTCTCAGGTAAGCCTTCTCTAGCCAACCTGCTGCACTTTCATTTTTAGCAACAACTCAATTCTCCAACTGCAAACCATGCTTCTAGCCGATTCCTCTGTGCCTTATGGAATTTCCAAATAATGTCAAAAGTGTCTTTATTCCCAGACTTTTCATTAATACCCCCTCGTGATCCTTATATTGGACCCTTAAAGACTCCTATCCCACTCCACCTTTTATTGTCAATGGAACAGAACTAGATTTTTCTATTCATTACATTTTTGTGTACATTTTTTATCTTCACATCTTTGCATGCTCTACATAATTTCTTTTAGCAGGTACCAAAAAGCTTATTATTATTATTAACAATTATATTTGAAGGGTAAGAGATTATTATGGCTTCTTTTATGCACATGTGTTTAGATTCTCTCACTAGATTCTTTTTCCCTAAGGGAAAAATTCTTTTCTATGTCATCTAGCAAAATGACAGAAATGTTCAAATGCTCTTGAAATACAGTCAGTGGAAATTAAGATATATTAGCCTATTTAAAAGCCTTCCTTTTAAAAGCCCATAGGTGTGAAGAAGAAATGGAAACCCTCTTGCACTGTTGGTGGGAATGCAAACTGGTTTATCCTCTCTGTAAAACAGTATAGAGGTTCCTCAAAAAATTAAAAATAGAACTACACTATGACCCAGCAATAGCACTACTAGGAATTTATCCAAAAGATAAAGGAGTGCTGATTCATGGGGGCACATGCACCCCAATGTTTATAGTAGTGCTTTTAACAATAGCCAAATGATGGAAAGAGCCTAAATGTCCATCCACCGATGAATGGATAAAGAAGACGTGGTTTATATATACAATGGAATACTACTTGGCAGTGAGTAAGAATGAAATCATGCCACTTGCAGCAACATGGATGGAACTGGAAGGTAGTATGTTGAGTGAAATAAGTCAGAGTAAGACAGATATCATATGTTTTCACTCATATGTGGATCTTGAGAAACTTAACAGAAGACCATGGGGGAAGGGAATGGAAAGGAAAAAATGTTACAAACAGAGAGGGAGGGAGGCAAACCATAAGAGACTCTTAAATACAGAGAACAAACTGAGGGTGGATGAGGGGAAGGGGGAGAGGGGAACACGGGTGATGGGCACTGAGGAGGGCACTCGTTGAGATGAGCACTGGGTACTGTGTGTAAGTGAGGAACCATGGTAATCTACCTGCCAAAACAAGAGCACACTATACACACCGTATGTTAGCCAATTTGGCAATAAATTATATTAAAAAGATAAAAATAAAGGCAAATAGATAAATAGGATCTTGAGGGGCACACTGGAAGGGTTAGATTTCCTTCTTAAGATGAAGGCAAGAGAGGGGCGCCTGGGTGGCTCGGTCGGTTAAGCATCCGACTTCGGCTCAGGTCGTGATCTCATGGTTCAGGGGTTCGAGCCCCGCGTCAGGCTCTGTGCTGACAGCTCAGAGCCTGGAGCCTGTTTCGGATTCTGTGACTCCCTCTCTCTCTCACCCTCCCCTGCTCACAGTGTCTCTCTCTCTCTGTCTCTCTGTTTCTCTCTCTCCCTCAGAAATAAATAAAACATTAAAAAAAAGATGAAGGGAGGAGAAGAGAAAGGATAGAAGGGAGGGAGGAAGGTAGATACTAGGTCTCTCACTTTCCTAGTTAAATGGCCTTTAACAGCGTCTTTCAAGAATGTGTATGTATGATAGCATTTATTAACACAAATTAATTTTGTTAATTAAATCAGAAATAAAAAGGTGCACAGCAGAGAAAGTAGCAAAATAAATTAATTTAACTAAATTAAAGTCCATGGATGTGTAGAGGTTTACACTGTTTGTGAACCATACAAATTTAATTGTCCTGGAAGATTTTGTGAAGTGAAAAGCAACATTAACATCCATTTCGTACTCCCACCTTACCCTCCAGTAACTGTGTAAAAAGTCCCATGACATTCATTCTCTTTACGCCTTACTTTTCTTAACTGTAAGTTAATTAGTAGATATAAATACATTTCAAACAATGTCAGGTACAAAATAAGGGCTTTATAACTGTGTGTTGGTATTTATATTATTATCATGTGGTATCTTTAGGCAACTTTAAATCCATACCCCAGCTAGAGCTGTCAAGTGTCTTTATTTTTCTAATTTCTTAATTTTTTTTATTTATTTTTGAGACAGAGAGAGAGCATGAGACGGGGAAGGGCAGTGAGAGATGGAGACACAGAATCCAAAGCAGGCTCCAGGCTCTGAGCTGTCAGCACAGAGTCCGACATGGGGCTCGAACCCACCAACCATGAGATCATGACCTGAGCCGAGGTCAGAGGCTTAGGTGACTGAGCCACCGAGGTACCTCTGTCAAGTGTCTTTAAATCTCTATCCCAAAGAGAGAGGTTTATGTTAACACTGGAAGGAAATGTAAATTTCACTGTCTATAGTTATAAAGTTCTACCAGGCAAGGGGACACCCATTGCTAAGATAACATGGTATTGAATAGGGAAGGATCTTTATCCATTTTTAGGTTTCTCATCACACACATTGCTAGTATGAAAATAGAAATAAAATGGACAAGAGCAATACTTAGGGAGAAAAGGACTCAAGAAGTTTTGACATACAAGCAAAAAAATACCAATTGTAGTTCTAACTTATAATTTCCAGAGTGAAGAACAATGATCATGACAAAGAGTAAAATCCAAAGGAGCTCAAAGTAATGACAGAAAAAAAAAAAAAATCTACTCTCTTCATAGACATCCCTAATAACATAATTTATTGAAATTTAATCTTAAATAATCATAGAAAAATACTTTCTTATTAAATACAGATTTTATTCTCAAGAGAATTTTCAAGTGTGAAAGAAAAACCCTTTTTTTTTTTCCTTTGGTCTCAACTCTTTATCATGTACTTTAATATTTATTCAATTATTTTAACTCTGCTGTCCTGAATTTCTCTAATCTAACGACATAATTATCTGCAGCAAAGATTGTTCAAAATATCATGGGTCATTTACCAGATTTTACTTCTCTACAAAAATATCTACACCCCACGCCAAGCCCTCCCGTGATCAGCGGCTCCGTAAATGAAAATGAATAGACTTTTCTCCACTTACTGCTTTTATGTCACAGGAGTGATGGGCCTTTACCTCAACAATTTCTCATTTCAGTCTTTCACTATCACCTCTGTCTAGGTAAGTGTGTTTTTTGAGTGCAAAACAGTGTCTAAATTATAATTTGAGGACAATATGAATAAAACAATGCAAAGTCCTATTTAATAAGAAAAAGATAAATGGATATCCTTTTTTCCTACGAGGATTTATTTACTAATATACACTTGATAAAAAAAATCAGATGTTCAATAATTAGCAAATTTAGGTTTATTTTGTAGCTGGGCCCACAGAAAATAGCTGAGCTGGAAAAGAGAAAACAGTAGCTTCATTTCTATCTTCTATTAAAACAAAAAGCAGTTTGTAGTTATACAGTGAGGTGTATTTTAGAAAGCCTTTAATTCAGTAAGTTTAAATATGTCAAATCTCACAAAAAACACCTTCTCAAAACATTTTTTCAGAATACATGCAGAAAAAGCACAGCCCTAATTAGATACACACACACATTCTCAATAAATACACAGCAAAAGAAACATAGCTATGGGTAATTCAAGCATTCTTCCAATGCATGCATGAGATAAAAGAAATTCCTAAATCTCAAAGCACAGTACAGCAGTTACTACTGGAGTGTAACGAATTACTGAAAACACACAGAGCTGGCTTCTGAAACACCAACACATAATCTCATTATGGCTCTATTTTATATCTCAGCTGCAGAGGTGCCAACCAACATTTCTACATTTTAAGATATAGTAGTTTGGAGAAAATATACAACTGGTATTTAAATATGAAAAAAGCAAGTCAGAAAAATCATAAATCATTCCTTTTTCCCATCCTGCTCAAGCTGACTTTGCTTAGCCTCTACTGAATTCAAATACTAAATATCGACTTAGGTGGTTTTCCTGTGAGCAGACAGAAAGTAGAAAATGAGAAATGGTTTAGATCTTTGAAAACAAAACCAAACAAAATCTCACGTGATAAAACAGTTTGTAGGCAAAAATAAATTAGCAGCGCTCAAAAATATTGTTTGGAATATTAAAATATCTTTGCTATATACGGAGTTGTTTATGTAATTTTGGCTTTCTCATTTATATTACATAATGTACACTGGAACAAAATGACTTATATATGTCCTTTGGATACAATGTGGACTTGAGGAAACGTACCACTGATGCTATATACAGGATATCTTCACTTTCCAGGCTATAAATTACTTTCCAGAGCTAAAGCAAGATCTATGTAAAGTAACGTTACCTATTTTAGTCTTTGAGAAAGCTAACATTTGTTCACAAAAATCGAAGCTTCTGAAGAGTACCCTCATGACCATGAGAGAAGGAAAAGCAAATTTCAAAATGTACTTCAAGCACAAAGAAACTAGAGCTCTTCCAACTTTGCTAGTATGACTGTTTTTTAACCCCTAGGCCAAAAAAAAAAAAAAAAGGCAGGAAGGCAGAAAGGCAGGCTTCATAAAGTATACTTACATTGTAATCGAAGACTTGTAATTTTGTATTATAATATAAACAAGGAAACATTCCATTAAATGATCCAAGATTATCAATAATCTGCAAAATGCCATAACCTCTACACATTCGCAACCTTAAAAAAAAAAACAAAAACACTAACTTTGTTCCCTTACCAAAATTGAGTTAAAACATATATTTGGTATTTTTTTTCTAAAAAGTTTGAAGAGTTTTTGAAGGCACCAAAAACCTAAATTCATTGAAGTTTAATAATCCTTTTGAAGTAAGTCATAATGGGTCTCGTCAAAAAAAAAAAAAAGAAAAGAAAAATCAAATTGGGTTAGATGCTTATAAAAATGAGAAAATTAGAATAAACTGCATTAAAATATTAAGTATCTGAAATTCTAGAATTCCAATATTCCTTTTAAGGAGGTTTTATGTTTATGAAGAGAAATCCTAAGGGTGGTATTGTATTTTTCTCCTCACAGGAAAGGCCTGTTTTGTCAAGCAATTAAGTTCTCTATGGGGTAACTGATACTCGGGTCAGTCCGGTGCCAGCCTCTCCGCCTCAAGTCCCTGGCCTCCCTCTCTCCTTTTGCTGCAAAGAAGACAAAAGACTTCTATCCGCTCTTACTCCCCTAAATTTTTTAATGTCTTTACCTCATCTCAACTCAGCACCAGAATTTTTAATGCACAGATTCAAACACATGGGGTAAAGAATTTCTATAAATAAACAGATTCACAGTATAAAATTCACTGTGCAAAAACAAAGCAGGCAAAGAAATGAAAATAAAGACGCTAGAAATCTGGAGTTCATTTACTAATTTTTTAACTCAATTCACTAGGATCGTGGAGCCATTGCCTAACTGTGGTCTCCTATGCTCTTTTCTTGTCTATAAAACTATCTTATGAAATGTAATGTGATTAAATAAATAATTACTAGAGGATAAAGTATTCTTTTATTTAAAAAAAATAAGGAATGACATCATCAAGGTGGCAACATAGGTTATTCCTTCACTTTCTTCATAAGATTTACAACTACCAACTATTCAACGGGGCACCTGGTGGCTCAGTGTGGGAGGCCGGCTCCAGCCGGGTCCAGGGTCTCTGAAGGATGGATGGTGTTGGTGAGGGAGAGAGAGTGAGAGCCCCGAGATTCTTTCTGGTCACCAGGCAGGCATCTCTGCTCTGACTGGGGCTCAATTTTATTTTATAATTAAGTGTTTGGGGGACGGCACAGAAGTGGCATTTGCCTTAGACAATGATTTCTGATGACAAACTTCTTTGATATGTAAGAATTTCCTGGAGCATAGATTTGTAGAAGACTCCTGCATACCTTTATCAACAGTAACTGAGGTAGGGGATTTAGATGCTTATCCTATGGGGAAGGAAGGTATCTTTAGCATACAAGACAATGTTTTTTTAGCATAAAAAGGGTGAAGTTAGTTCTTTGTGGGCAGGGGTCAACAGCTTGTTTGTTTAAGGCAAAGTATCAAGAAAAACAGGTCTTTCAGGAAACACAGTGTTTGCTCCCATAATCACAAAAGAAGAAG
This sequence comes from Crocuta crocuta, assembly GCF_008692635.1. Lineage (NCBI taxonomy): Eukaryota > Metazoa > Chordata > Mammalia > Carnivora > Hyaenidae > Crocuta > Crocuta crocuta. The sequence goes on from NW_027531522.1 coordinate 7,069,097, forward strand.
TTCTTCAATAGGTTCCTTCACAGGGTGCAATCAGCATTTTCAAGGCCAGAATAAGTCACTCCAAATATTGATCACAAATGCCTTGGGGGGGGGGGGTGGTGCTCCAAGCAGAAACAATTGGGTGGGAGTGGATATCTGTCCTTAACTCTAAATTAGGCTCCTTGTCTCAGAGCCAGATTCAATTGTAACTCTTATGTTCTTTACCCCCTTTATTATGTAAGTCTTGGATCTGCAAGGCCCATAGGAAGAGTCTTTTGACAATCATCCACAATGCTTTCATCTGAAGTCTCTTTTGAAAAGTCAGGAATATGCTTTTCCTTATGAGGAATCTGTGTGGGGAATATCGGTCTGATCTGGAATACTGTGAGGCCTGGTCAATACCAGGAGCCACATTTCCAACATGAGCCAGTAGTAGCAGAAGGAGATACCAGTTTTCGTTTCTCATGGCAGGAGCTGCAAACACTGCCATTTCCTCGCTGTGACTGTCATCCAGCAAGGCCAGTGCGGCTCCCAGCAGCTCAGAGGGGAGTCTGCTTGGGATCCTCTCTCCCCCTCTCTCTTTGCCCCCGTCCTGCTCATGTGCTCGCATTCTCTCTCTCTCTCTCAAACAAATAAAGTTAAAAAGAAATAAAGAACAAAACACCACTGAGAGAATCACAGAATAACAGAGTGAGGCTGAAGCGCTCCCTGCCCCTCAGAGACTAAGACAGGCTGCAAGAAAAGAGAGAGAGAGCTATACACTGACCACACTGCTCCTAAGCCAGCATACCACCATCCAAAAGTCTCCCCTGAGCCTCTGGTTCCTCAAAAAGAGAGCCCAACTCACTTCCCAACTCAGCACTGGAGGTGCTTTGCGGGAGCCCTACTCCGACCTCACACCTGTACTGGGATTGCAGAGAAACTACGGGCTCAAACACCTGGGAATCTTCCACACATTATTTACCTTACCAGAAATGCTAAAGGAAGTTCTTTGAGTAAAAGTAAAAGAACATCAGTTAACATCATAAAGCTTTATAAAAAGACAGTGCTAATCTCACTGGTAATAGGAAATGTACAGTTATAGAGTCTGCAATATGGTAACAGTGGTCGTGAATTCGCTTAAAACTCTAGCTTAAGTTTCAAAAATATGTAGTAAAAATAACCATAACTATAATCTGTTACTAATTATGCAATGTAAAAATATGTACATTATACCAGCAGTATCCAAAAAGGAAGAGAGGGAGTAAAAGTGTAAAGTTTATAAATTTTATTGGTTGTTACCATTTTAAAATGAGATGTTAGGAACTCCTGGGTGGCTCAGTTGGTTAAGCATCTGGCTCCTGAAGTCAGCTCAGGTCATGATCTCATGCTTTTTGAGTTCTTGCCCTGCTTTGGGCTCTACCCTGATAGCACAGAGCCTGCCTGAGACTCCCTTTCTCTGCCCCTCCCCTGTTCGTGCTCTCTCTCTCTCAAAATAAATATACACTTTTTTAAAAAAAATGAGGTGTATTCTATATTTTATGTAAGCCTCATGGTAACTACCAGGAAAATCCCATAGTAATTACATAATTCATGGTAGGAACTCAAAGCATACTGATACCAACAGGCATCAAAACACACACAAAAACGTAGCCGGTTTAAATAAGAAATAATGTACCTACTACACAACCAGAAAATGAACCAACTGTTAACGAACCAAGGCAATATTAAGTCCTCACCTATAAATACTTTAGTTGTAAACAGATTTCTCCAGTTAAATGGCACAAAACGCATGAATGGATTAAAAAAACAAGACCCAACATTATGCTGCCTAAAAAAAAAAAAAAAAGACTCACTTTACCCTCAAAGACACAAAGACTAAGACTAAAGGATGAAAAAAGAATTTCTAAAATGGTAACCAAAACAAGCCAGGAGCAGTAGCTTTTACTTACACCAGATAAAATAAACTCTAAATTAAAAATAATAAAATAGACAAAGAATGTTATTATATAATGATAAAGGGGGTCATACATTAATAAGACATAACTATTATAAACACTCTGTGCATTACATTGGAGCTCCTGAATACATAAGGCAAAACCTCTCAAAGCTAAAAGGAGAAATAAACCGTATTACAAGGGACAGATCATCCAGAGAACCAACCGGCAAACAGTGGATCTGAAAAACACTACAGACCAAATCGACCTGACACATATACAGAACATTCTCATCAACAATAGCAAGAACAGATATTTTTCTCAAGCACACAGGGATTGCTTTTTAGGACAGACCACTTGTTATGCCACAAAACAAGTCTTGGCAAACCCAGGAAGACTGAAATCACACCAAATATCTTTTTTGACCTCAATGGCATGAAACTAGAAATCAACACTCACAGGAAAACTGGAAAATTCACGAGCACATGTAAGTTAGACAACACTGGCCTAAAAACCATGTGATCAAATTAAAAGCTAAAGGAGAAATATAAAAAAAGGTTTTTTTGAGACAGACAAAAAATGAAAATACAACATACCAGAACACGTGGGGTGTAATAAAAGCAATTCTAACAAGGAAGTTTATAGTAATTAACCTACATTAAGAAGCAAAAAGATCCTAAATAAGTAACCTAACTCCATGCCTTAAGGAACTAGAAGAAGTAGAACTGAGCTCAAAGGTAGCAGAAGAAATAAAAATTAGAGTAAACAAAACTGAAACAGAGAATAGAAAAACAACAGAAAAGAGTAACCAAACTAAGAGTGAGTTCTTGAAGATACACATAATTGGCAAATCCTTACATACACTAAGCAAGGAAAAAGGGAAAGGAAACAAATTACTAAAATTATAAAAGTAAAAAGCACAGGACAAGTGACACCACAGAAATATAAAAGATGATAAGTGGCTGGTATAAACAACTATACACCAAAAAAAACAAAAAAACAAAAACACAAATGGACAACCTAGAAGAAATGAGAAAATTATTTGAAACACACAAATTACCAAGACTGACTCAGGAAAAAGCAGAAAACCTGACTAGACCATTTCCTAGTAAGAGGATTGAATCAGTAATCAAAAAATGCCCCAAAGGAGAATAAATATGTTAAAGTGACCATGCTACCCAGGTAATCCACAGACTTAATGAAATCTCTATCAAAATACCAACAGCATTTTTCACAGAACTAGCGCAGGCCATCCTAAAATTTGTATGGAGCCACAAAAGACCCCAAAGAGCCAAAGCAATCTTGAAAACAAAAAACTAGAAGAGGCACAATCTCAGATTTCAATTTATGCTACAAAGCTATAGTCATCAAAACAGCATGGTGATGGCACAAAAATAGACACACAGATCGAAAGAACAGAACAGAGAGCCCAGAAATAAACCCACAGCTATAAGGTCAATTAACTTTCAACAAGGGAGGCAGGAATGTGCAATAGGAAAAAGACAGTCTCTTAAAGAAATGGTGCTGGGAAGACTGGACAGCCACCTGCAAGCAAATGAAACTGGACCACTTTCCTATACTTTACACAAAAATAAACTCAAAATGGACTAAGGTCCTAACTGGGAGACTTGAAACCATAAAAATTCTAGAAGAGAACACTCATCGTGATGATCACTGAGTAATGCCTAGAATTGCTGAATCATTATATTGTACACTTGAAACTAATATAACACTCTATGCTAATTTTAATAGAACTTAAAAAATAAATGATTTTTTTAAGTTGCAATCTCCCTCCCCACATGAGCATCTCCCATTACCATTACCTGATTTATTTTCCTCACACGGTAAACATTTTACTTATTTCTCTTGTATGTTTTCTACATTCCACTTTTTTTTAATATTTATTTATTTTTGTGAGGGAGGGGAGGGGCAGAGAGAGGGAGACAGAGGATCTGAAGTGGGCTCTGCGCTGACAGCAGGGAGTCCTATAAAGGGCTCAAACCCATCAACTGTGAGATCATGAACTGTGCAGAAGTCGGATGCTTAACTGACTGAGCCACCCAGGTGTCCCTTTATTCCACTTCTTAAATGTAAATTCCACTAGGACAAAGAATTTTTGTCACTTTGTCCAATGCTCACTCGTGGCACATAAAAAGTTCTCAATAAATATTTGTGGAATGAAAAAAAATGCCTGAAAGAAGAAAGGTCTAGGACCAAATGGCTTCACTGGTGATTTTTACCAAACATTTAAGAAAGAATTTACATCAATTCTTCTCAAACTCTTCCATGAAATCACTGATGAGGCAACACTTCTAAGCTCATTTTAGGAGGCCAGCACTATCCTGATAACAAAATCAGAAAAGAACTACCCGAAAAAAAAAAAAAAACAAAACAAAACTACAAGCCAATATCCTGATGAATACAGATGCAAAATTTCTTAACAAAATACACTAGTATTTATACACTTAATTCAGAAGCCTATTAAAAGGATCATTCACCATGATCAAGTAGAATTTATCCCAGAAAGGATGGTTCAAAATATGGAAATGAATCCAAGTGATACATCACATTAATAGAAAGAAGGAAAAAACTCATATGATCATTCTGTAGACACAGAAAAAGTTATTTGACAAAATTCAACAGTCATTCATGATAAAAACATTTAACAAATTAGGCTAGAAGTAACATATCTCACTCTAATAAAAGACATATATGAAAAACCCACAGCTAACATCATCTTTAATGGTAAAAGGTTGAAAGCTCTTCCTCCAAGATCAGGAACAAGTTAAGGTACCTACTCTCAGCACTCTGATTCAACATAGTACTAAAAGTCTTAGCTAGGACAATCAGTCAAGAAAAAGAAATAAAAGGCATCAGAATTCAAAAGGAAGATGAATGGTGTCTATTTGCAGATGACATGTTTTTATATAGAGAAATTCTAAAAACTCAACTAAAAACATGTTAGGCCAACCAACAAATTCAGTAAAGTTGCAGGATACAAAAGCAGTATACTTTAAAAGTCAATTGAGGGCACCTGGATGGTTCAGTAGATTAAGCATCTGATTCTTGATTTCAGCTCAGGACATGATCTCATGGTTCCTGAGTTCTAGCCCTGTGCCAGGCTCTGCATTGACAGCTCAGAGCCTGCTTAGGATTCTCTCTCTCCTTCTCTCTACCCCTCCTCCATCTGTGCACTACTCTCTCTCAAAATAAATAAATAAACTTAAAAGAAAAAGTCAATAGAGTTTCTGTACACTTACAACAAATTTTCTGAAAAATAAAGAAATGAATCCTATTTTACAACTGCACCAAAAACAATAAAATACTTAGGAACAAATTTAACTGAGAAGGTGAAAGGTCTCTACTCTGAAAAGTTTAAGACACTGATGAAAGCAACTGAGGGAGACACAAAAAATGAAAATGTGTACTGTAAAAGTTAATACTACTAAAATATCAATACTGCCAAAAGTCATCTATAGATTTAATATAAACCCTTTTTTTTTTTTTTTTACAGAAATAGGAAAAACATCCCTAAAATAGAAGCAAAAAAAAACAAAACCCAAAGAGGCAAAACAATCTTGAAAAAGAGCAAAAGAGGAGGCATCAAACTTCCTGATTTCAAGCTAAAATCACCAAAACAATATGGTACTGGCATAATAACAAAGAAACAAATGGAAAGAACAGAAAACTCAGAAATCAACTCAACCATAGAGTCAACTAATATTGACAAGGAAGACAAGAACACCCAATGAAGAAAAGACAATATCTCCAATAAATGATGCTAGGGTAAGTGGATATTCACATGTACAAAGATGAAACTTGGACCCATATCTTACATCACTCACAAAAATTAACTCAAAATGGACTAAGACTTAAATATGAGACCTGAAACCATGAAACTCCTAAAATAAATCATAGAACTTAATTTTCTTGACATGGATCTTGGTGATAATTTTTTGGATATGACACATTACACAAGCAACAAAGTCAAAAATAATGTAGTAGGACTAAACTAAAAATCTGCACACCTAACAAAACCATCAACAGACTGAAAAGACTACCTGCGAAATAGGGGCAAAAAAAAAACATATTTGTAAACTGTTTCTCTCCTAAGGAGTTAACATACAAAATATAAAGAACTCATAGAACTCAAGGGCAAAAAAACAAATAATTGATTAAAAAAAGGGCAGAGAACAGGGGGCCCTGGGTGGCTCAGTTGGTTAAGCATCTGACTTTGGCTCAGGTCGTGATCTCAGTTTGTGAGTTCAAGCCCTGTGTTGGGCTCTGTACTAACAGCTTGCTGGAGCTTGCTTCAGATTCTGTGTCTCCCCTTCTCTCTCTACCCCTCCCCCACTTGTGCTCTCTCTGTCTCAAAAATAAACAAACATTAAAAAAATTTTTTTTAAAAAGAAGTTGGGTGGCTCAGTCACATAAAAGAAATTGTGATATACATACATATACACACACATATACACATATATAATGGAATGTTATTCATTCAGAACCAAAAAAAGAAAGAAATCCTATCATTTGCAATAACGTGGATGGAGAAGACACTGAAGACATTATGCTCAGTGAAATAAGTCAGATAGGGGAATACTGTATGACAGCACTTAGATGTAGAATCCAAAACAAACAAAACTCATAGATAAAGAGATTAGACTTGTGGTTCCCAGAGATGGAGGATGGGAGGAGAAGTGGAAGAAGGTAGTCCAAAGGAACAAACTTCTGGTTATAAGACGGGTAACTACTAGGAATCTAAGGTACAAAATGATGACCATATCTAACACTGTCATATGATATAGAGAGAGGTCGTTAGGAAAGTGACCCCTAAGCCTTCTTATCACAAAGAGAAAATGGTTTGTCTTTCTTCTGTTTTCTGCATCTGTATAAGAAGATGGATGTTCACTGAACTTACTGTGGTAATCAGTTCACAATATATGAAAATCAAGCGGCCATCATGCTCTACACTTTAAACTTACACAATGATGCATGTCAATTATTTCAACATAAAACTGAAGGGGGAAAAAAGAACATTAGAGTTGTAGTCAGCATTTACCATTCCAGTGGTAAATGACCTTTGGAAAATGACCATTTGACATCCTAGGGGCCTGAGGGCATGATGTTTCCTCCTAAACTGAAGTCTTTATCACTGGCTTCATAATTCTAATTGCTCAAGGTGAATATAAGGGCAACCATTCATTTCTGAAAAGTACCAGTTTCATTTTAATGATGTCTTTGAAAGGACAGAAAGCCCGTATGATGTGTAGTTAAGAGTGTGGGGCTTGGGGGCGCCTGCGTGGCTCACTTGGTTGAGCATCCAACTTCGGCTCAGGTCGTGATCTCACAGTTCGTGAGTTTGAGTCCCTCCTTGGGCTCTGTGCTGGCGGCTCAGAGTCTGGAGCCTGCTTCAGATTCTGTGTCTCCCTCTCTCTCTCTGACCCCCCCCCCCCACCTCTCAAAAATAAACATTAAAACAAATTTTTCTTAAAAGTGTGGGGTTTGGAGGCTGACTGCCTACATTCACTATGAGGTTTCACCATTTACAGACCCGGCAACATTAGGCAAGTATGTGCATCATAAATTTATTAGCCTCAGTTCCAAATACACGCTTCCTTGCCCTCCTGGACTTTGTAAATATTTCTCTTTTGAATCACTCATATAATGTTTGGCTTTTTGAGCAGACAGCACAGGATGGATACCACAAAGCATAGTAGGGTAAGAAGCTTCTCTATTTGGTTCTATGTACTTTGGGGATTTTGTTTGTTTGTTTTTGTTTTTCCCCCATGACTTCCTGCAATTTAAAATGACCCCCTTATAGTCATCCTTCAGTGAGTTTTGCAGGCATCTTGGTGGATAATTTCTCCCTTGGCCTACCAGCTCTTAACCAAATCTAGCCCACAACATCCCAGCAAATCTCTCTACTTTCCAAAGTTCCCAGGAACACCTCTCCAATAAAGTATAAATGTCACTGTTGGGATGGGGGAGGGTGCACTCATCCAATTCTTTCCTTCCTTGGAGTCTCTGTCTCAGCAACAGAGGCAGTCGTTGATTCACATTCGCCGGTCCTTTCTTCTTTATTGTTCTCTTTTCTCTCTTGATGTAGGCAACCACTTTTTTAAGTTACATAATAATTCCTGGGGCACCTGGGTGGCTCAGTCAGTTGAGCGTCCGACTTCGGCTCAGGTCATGATCTCCAGGTTCGTGGGTTCGAGCCCTGTGTCGGGCTCTGTGCTGACAGCTAGCTCAGAGCCTGGAGCCTGATTCTGATTCTGTGTCTCTCTCTCTGACCCTCCCCTGCTCATGCTGTCTGTCTCTCTCTTTTAAAAAAGTAAATAAAACATTTAAGAAAAAAATAAATAATTCTTTTCATGCCACTTTCCTTGTTCAAATTACTAGTGTGGTTTCTGTCCCTTGAATGGACACTAAGAAAGTCTGTAAAATGAGGCTAACAATAGTGACCTCTTAGATTTGTTTTCATGATTACAGGAATCCATATAGAAAAAGTTCTTAAACCATGTACCTTTGGTAACATGTATTCAGGCTTAATGTATTCAGACAGGCTTACAACTGTTACTCCCCAGAAGAAATTTTCAGTGGGCAGTTCTTCTGATAGAGCAAGATAAAACATTTTAAGAAATTTCTGCTGAGAAATGATCTACCTTCTAAAGAATATGTTCTCTAATCCTTAGAGTTGTAACGGAACTTTATTTATACATCTAATTATACTGCAACACTAGTATACATAATGCATTTCTTAGCCAATGGACGAAGCTTCTTGAGGGAAATCATCACATGTTATTTTTTAGGGAATCTCTTGGTATAGAATAGATGCTCAGTATAAGTGGGTGATGAGTCATAGTACAGCTGCCTTGCCAATGTACCAGAACCCAACAACGCCCCTGATTTTCCTCATCAACCTGATCTATATTCTACATGGATTGTTGGAAGAGTCTTTTCAACTGGATGCTCCACCAAGCCTCATAAAAATGCCCATGCTTTTTCACTGTCTTGACAGAAAACTACTGGAGTTTCATTTTAGGTATGAGTGACCAAGAGAATGTGATATTCTTATAACCTTCCCTCTTACCTGACTTCATTGTCTTCAATGGTTTCTTTTGCATGTTTTTAACACTTATTTTTTGAGAGAGAGGGAGAGTGTGAGCAGAGGAGGGGCAGAGAGAGAGAGAGAGAGAGAGAGACAGAGACAGAGACAGAGGACCTGAAACAGGCTCTGTGCTGACAGCAGAGAGTCCCATGCGGGGCTTGAACCCATGAACTGTGAGATCATGACTTAAGCCGAAGGCAGACGCATAGCCGACTGAGCCACCCAGGCACCCTTGTAACAGGAGTTTCTTTAAATACAATGCAAAGACTGTCACACCAACACCATCCCCTTCTTTTCCTTCTTTAATAATTTTCCAAGGATGGTAGGATAACGTTAGACTCATAGAAGTTTAATGCAGAAGGAAGAGATGTACTGCTTTTAGAAAGGCAAAACTTCAAGGAGACTCTTAAAGATTTAAAAACATACACAACTAGCCAAGATCTATAGTTTTAGTACCAATTTATTTATTGGTACACTATAGTTTGAAAGAACATTCTTAGGCATTATATAGTCCTTTGCTACTAGAATGGCAATTGCTGAGAAGAAGAGTAATAAAGCATTCTTACATATCCAGAAAGAATTTAATAAAGGAACGTCTTTAACACATTCCTGTGCTTATCTTTTGAGATCTGTCTTTCATTGATTTCAAATTCTATATGCCAACACATCAAAACTGAAAGTTAAAGAGGTGTCTTCCTTTTTTTCCACTACTGTTTTAAAGCTAATCTGGTTTGCTTTCAGGCACAAGTCATTTCAGTTGTATAGAGGTCTCCATTTTGGCTGTCTGTCTTCACTAAACAATATTCACTTGAGTCGTGCACACTTTACATGCTGAGAATAAATACATAACAGTAGTTCTCCCTTGTCTGTGGTATGCTTTCCATGGTTTCAGTTACCCAAGGTCACCCAAGGTCACCCAGTTAGGAAGTATCAGATAATGTTTTTTCTGATGTATAGTCAAAAGGTCAATAGCAGGTTGCCTTTTAATTTTGTTGATTGTTTCCTTCACTGTGCAGACACTTTTTGTTTTGACGTAGTCCTAATACTTCATTTTTGCTTTTGTTTCCCTTGCCTAAGGAGACATACCGAGAAAAATGTTACTACAGCTGATGTCAGAGACATTACCTGACTGTGGTCTTTTCTAGGATTTTTATGGTTTCAGGTCTCACATTTAGGTCCTTAATCCATTTTGCATTCTTTTCTGTGTATGGAGTAAGTGTTCAGTTTCATTCCTCTGCACGTAGCCATCCAGTTTTCCCAACACAGTTTGATGAAGAGACTGACTTTTTCCCATTAAATATTTTTGCCCCTTTTATCAAAGATTAACTAACCATATAACTGTAGGTTTATTTCTCAGTTTTCCATTCTGTTCCATTGATCTATTGTCTATTTTTGTGCCGGCACCATATTGTTTTGATTACTACAACTTTGTAACCTAAGTTGAAGTCCAGAATTGTGATACCTTCAGCTTTCTTTTTCAAAATTGCTTGGCTATTCAAGGTCTCCTGGAGTTCCAGATAAATTTTGGGATTTTAGGTTCCAGTTCTGAAAAAAAATGCTGTTGGTATCTTGATATGGACCATATTAAAACTATAGATTGCTTTGGATAGCATAGACATTTCAATAATATTTGTTCTTCCAATCCATGAACATAGAATGTCTTTCCATTTCTTTGTGTTGTCTTTAATTTCTTCCATCAATGTTTTCTAATTTTTAGAGTACAAGTCTTTCACACTGGTTATTTTTATTTCTAGGTATCTTATCATTTTTGGTGCATCCTACTGAATGGGAAAATTGGGATTACATCAAATTAAGTCTCTGCCCAGCAAAAACAAAAAAACAATCAACAAAACTTAAAGGTAAACTACTGAATGGGAAAAGAGATTTGCAAATGATATATCTAATAAAAGGTTAGTATCCAAAAGATATGAAGTACACTCAACATCATACAAAAATCCTCCAAATAATTCAATTAAAAAATGGGTAGAAGACATGAACAGACATTTATCCAAAGACAGCCAGATGTCCAACAGACACATGAAAAATGTTCAACATCACTCATCAGGGAAATGCAAATCAAAACTATGACCTCATATCTGTCAGAGTGCTTAAAATCAAAATCACAGGAAACAAGTGTTGGCGAGGATGTAGAAAAAAGGAACCCTCATACACTGCTGGTGGGAATGCAAACTGGTGCAGCCACTGTGGAAAACAGTATGGAGGTTCCTCTAAAGGGTAAAAATAAAACTACCCTACGATCCAGTAATCTCACTACCGGGTATTTACCCAAAGAATATGAAAACACCAATTTGAAGGGATATATCCACCCCTAGGTTTATAGCAACATTATTTACAATAGCCAAACTATGGAAGCAGCCCAACTGTCCATTGATTGATGAATGAATAAAAAAGATGTAGTATATTTGTATTCATATTTGTTCTATGTTTATTCAGCCATAAAAAGGAATGAAATCTTGCATTTATCTAGGTCACCCTCAATGACAGAGATGAAGCTAGAGAGTATAATGCTAAGTCAAATAAGTCAATCAGAAAAAGACAAATTACCATATGATTTCACTCATGTGTGGAATTTAAGAAACAAAAGAAAATGAGCAAAGGGATGAAAAGAGAAAGAAACAAACCAAGAAACAGACTCTTAACTACAGAGAACAAACGGATAGTTATCAGAAGGGAGGTCGGTGGGGAGACGGGTGAAACAGATGATGGGGATTAAGAAGTGCACTTATTGGATGAGCACCTAGTGACATATGGAAATCTTGAATCACTATATTGTGCAACTGAAACTAATATAACACTGTATGTTATCTATACTGGAATTATTTTTTTCAAGGTCAATAGTAGCCTAATACTATGTCACACAGATACACTGTTCACTTCACTTCATCTCATCAATAGGAATTTTATCAACTCATATCATGACAAGAAGGGTAAGTACAGTAAGATATTTGAGAGAGAAAACCCACATCCAGGTACTTTTATTATAGTACATTGCTATAATTGCTTTATTTTATTATTATTGTTCATCTCTTACTATGCCTAGTTTATAACTTAAACTCTTTCACAGATAAATATGTATAGAAAAAAACACAGTGTATACAGGATTCGGTACTATCTGTGGTTTGAGGCATCCATTGGGGGTCTTGGAATGTACCCTCCATGGATAAGTAGGGACCACTGCACACATAAATCTTAGCCAAATGACAAAGTACTTAAAGTACTGACTCACCACAATTGGTTTCATATGCTCCATTTGGGCAATCAGACGTAAAATCACAGAATTTGCTGGATGAAATGCAGCCTGCATCCTCACGTGGCACAAATCCAGCTTCAAAATTAAGAGATGGAGAGGATAAAACATTCTCTTCCCCTTCAACAGATAAATGGAACGTATAATTGCTTTATGAATACTAGTTTTTAAATATGTTAAAGACACAGAAGCTACATAAAAAGGCCAATTCAGAATTCTGTTTTCATCCTATGTATGGTGTTTCAAATGTATACGTAAGGCATTAAGAATTCTCTTAACTGTTATAGTCATTTGCATGCTCATTAAAGCCTTCCAAGGCTTTAATTCAAACACAGGGTCTAGGTAAATCTCTGGCCAATCTGCCTCACAAATATAACTCATTCCAGTGGGACCTGCCTTACTGTTGAAGGCCTAATCTAGTGCCATCCCTATGATTCTGCCTGGTAATAATACTAAATTCCACAAGGGAGATCTTACAATTACCTATTGGACAAATTGGCAAAAACAGTAAAAAAGAGGTTTTTTTCTTTGTGTAAAACAATTGGCCTTTCAGGAAAAAGTCATATATAATTTTGGCCTAATCAGAATTATGCTGTAACCTGGGGTGCCTGGGTGGCTCAGTTGGTTATGCGTCTGGCTTTGGCTCAGGTCATGATCTCACAGCTTGTAAGTTCAAGTCCCGTCTCAGGCTCTGTGCCAACAGCTCAAAGACCAGAGCTCACTTCGGATTCTGTGTCTCCCTCTCTCTCTGCCCCTCCCCTGCTCACAATCTTTCTCTCTCCTTCAAAAATAAACATTAAAATAAAACAATAAACATTAAAACAAAAATTTTAAAAAAGAATTATGCACTATCCAACTCAGATGAAATCTGGGTTGAAAAACACATAAAGTTTTGATTTACTTTCTGAAAAGATTTCTCTGTGACATCAAGTACTCTCAGAGACTTCAGCTAATGGTAATTTTATTGATAATCTAAAACTTGTAACTACACTGTTGCCTCCAGTTACCTCCAGCAGAAATGTCAACTTTCTGCTATTCCAATTCTGGTAACGTGGTATTTGATCAGGAGAAGGAAAATGTTAATTAAATAACAGAAAGAAGGTAATTCTGGTTGACCCTCAAAAACATTCATCATTAAATCTGTTGCTCTGCACTCCTCAGTGTCTATCAAAACCACTACACACACAGAGTTCAGAAAGGTTTACTGTAAATTCAGAACACACATTCTGAATAAATACATGGCACCAGATAGAGTTTTTACATGGAATTGTACCATGTCACCCATGAAAGATGACTTTAGAATAAATGACTATTAATTAAAAGTTCTTTAATCCAGTTCTCGATCCACAAATGTTTCTCCTATATTATCTCTGATTATTGCATTTGGTTCCTGGAAGAGTACAACTTTTCCACTCACTAAATATGTTGTTTAATGAAACATAATTTCAGAATGTACGATGTGCCTGATTTCTAAATGCAAATAATGTTCGTGTATACAGACAAAAAAGATAAAAGAAGTGTGATCGATTCCAGGCAAAATCCTTAATGTTGTCTATTTACTAAGGACTCTGGGATAGAAGAAATCAAAGAGAAACATCAATCAGTGCTAGAATGACAAAGTAACCATAGGCATAATGTTGCTGTTTCAATCCATTCTCAGAGCCTAAATAATGGTTAGACTTTCAAAAATGCCTGTATGATTTTTAGGACAATCTTTCTGTCCATTAATTAAAATGGTCTTCAAAATATTTAGTCAAAGAATTAGCCAAACTCCATCTGTTACTTGAAAATAATTATGTTCTGAACTTAAACTGAGAATGTTAGGGTCAGGATTTAAATTTTTGGCCAGCCTTAAGTTACTTTCCCAAACCCAGTAAATTGTTTTTCTTTTTTTAACTCCTAGGTGATTCTGAAACATGAATTTCATTAAATATTCATCTGAAGTGCCAAACAAAATTAAAATAGAATTACATTTTTATAGAAGTGTTTTATAATATGCACAATAATTAAAATTCTTTCATAATTTTTAAAAAATCTTATAAAAAACTGTCTGTGACAGTTTTAGCCACAGGGATAGAATATTACTGGAAGACTCTCTAACACCTAGACTGTGATACAGCACATATATATTTCAAAAATATGTTTCAGTTTTGAAGGATATGGGATATAATCCACATCCTGGTATTAGCTATCAGTGAGCCACATTAAGGAAGGGCTCTGATATATTTTAAATTTTGGTATCAGGAGGAACTAATTATTTCAAAACTGCAGTGACTACAAAGAAAAAACTCACCTTTCTTTAGTGCGCTGGTACCTGGAAGTGACTTATCTGAAATTTCACATTCCTGGGATAGACTGATGTCATCTAGAGCAACGTTAGCATTTGATGATAAAACAGTAGCTTCTAAAATCAACTATAATTACAGAAAAACAAATGATTAAAAAATACACTGTAAATGTCTTACAATCACAGATCTTTGTATAGAGAAGCTCATTTGCAACTGTCCCACCTTTCAACCTAATTTGAAAAAACTGTTTTGACCAGAACATTCCAATGATAAATTTATAAAGTCATAAGGGCTTTGACAGCATCTTATGTAACTTAATGTCTTAGGTAACCTTGTTTCAATTAAAAGTTGAAACATTCATCCAGACTGAAGGCTTGCCTTCCCATTGCAGCCATTAAGAGTCATATGCATTTAAAATGAGCTCTTTGGGGTAATCAACACGGTGGTTTACAACTCAATTTAATTGAGATATGAATTCATTTGTAATGGATCTTCTGGAGGCAATGATTCAGTTTTTTTGAATCAGAATATTTAAATACTAATAATATTATGTATACATATACAGAAACCGACTTAATGAGGTAAAACACAGGATCAATAACCACAGACAGTAGTTAATATTTATAAATCAAAGCACTCAGAGGCATTTAAATTTAATTTATTCTAACACTCTGAATAATGACTGATATAATTTGTTTTCTTTCTTGTTAATCACCTTACTCTGTTGTTAATCCAGCATTTTAAAAAGTGAGAGAGAGAGATTGTGTCTGGAGTCTTAAAGATGTGCAACGGGACTGCCACTCCAGGACACTGTAGGTGACGCATCTCCACCTTCTCAGAGACACCTCAGATCCCAAAGATGTCCCAATTTAATTGGTCTAATGCATTATCAACTCAACTACACCAGAAGTGCTCTACAAAGACATGTGTATAAGGTACTAGGAGAATCAAAGAAAAGCACTTCATTATATCTGTCAAGCATGTGAGACAAAATTTGAAAAAAAAAAAGTTGGTAAAAATATTAATTACCTAATAACGAATAATGAATTGCCTCAGTTGTAAGTGCTGCCTCAGCTTTGGTGAGAGAAACTGGTAACGTTACAAGCAAAAGGAAGGAGACGTGAATGAGCGTGGCATATTTAGAACACTCCTGGTGAAGTGCTCGCTCTGGACACACATGTACTAGAACACTCTGGGTGCTATAGGGTGATGGGGTTCCAGACACGCTTTCCCAAACTATGGTGCACCTTGGCATACTGCATACTTCAAGTTGAAGGAATGTAAGAATTGCCACGTGCAGGACATGATTTTCTGATCTTGCCCTAAAGCAGATCACAATACGTTCATGGGAGAGGTGCCCACCCTCTCTATAACTGGAGAAAGGAGCACCCTTATTCTGGAAGACCAGACAGCACACACACACAGGAATCTGAATGAACAAGCCTTGCTAAGTTTCTCCCAGTTTACTACACTCAGCTCACACTCTTTGCCCTTTCAAATCTTTCCACAGCTGTCCAGTCTTCAACAAACCTCATGTAAAAGGTCAGGATTAACTGTTTCTTGCGGTCTTTATGTCCCTATTAAGGCTCCAGGGTCAGGTAAGATTTACATTAAATAATTTTGTATGTTTCAATCTGTTTTGTTAATTTTCAGACCCAGCAAGGAACCGTTAGAGGGAAACATTTTCCTCCCACATGTAGAAGGATTTTAAGAGAACGATGAACTGAGGTGCCTGGGTGGCTCAGTCAGTTAAGCTCTTTCTCTGCCCCTCCCCCACTCACCCTCTGTCTCTGTCTCTCTCTCTCTCTCTCAAACATAAATATTTTTAAAAAGAGAGAGAATGATGAATTAACAGGTGGAACAAACCAATTGCATGAACTGGTACAGCCCAGCTAGAGGGCAATTTGATGCCATCTACTGAAAAGAAAAATAGCACACGCTAAAAAGATTAAGCCCACTTCTCAGCATTTATGCTAGAGAGACATTCACAGGCATACACACAAACTTGTCCTGGAATGTTTACTTCAATGTTGGTTTTGATAGCAAATGAATGGAAAAATTTAAATGTGAATCAAACATAAAAGGTTGCTTATATAGACCATGGATTACCATGCCAGTTAAAAATAATATCAGAACGGGGCACCTGGGTGGCTTAGTCGGTTAAGCGTCCGACTTTCGCTTAGGTCATGATCTCGCNTATTTAAAAAAATAATAATAATATCTATGTGCTAATACGGAATGAACATTAAAACGTGTTTCTAGGTGAAAATTTAAATTACATAAAAAACTTTATAGTACGATTCTACTAGGCTAAAATCACAATGGTTTTGGTTTCTAGATATATGTTGTACATACATATATATTACATAGAACAGGGTCTAGAAGTGAAAATAAGGTAATGTCTTTACTAAACTCAAGATAAAGACTATGTGATCAGGAGGGACTATTGTCTTAGCCATATTTCTGATACTTTATATTGAGATGTATATAATATTAATGATTTTTAAAATTCTGATTAGAACTGGGGTTTTTGTAGATTCGTAACCAACTAAGAAATTTGGACTTCGTACAAGAGGCAGAAAATATAACAGGTTTTAAAGAAAGATTTTGATGTAATATACACAGGCACTGTAAATGAGAAATACAGTATGCTTAACGCCATTAAGTTATTGTGATTTATTTTGGACAGCTCTAATTTTGAAAGATTTTTTCTTTTTATTATTAGAATCATGCTGAACTAAAGTCAACTAAAATACAGATACTTAATTATTTAGACTCATTAGACAAGCCTTTATTGACCACCATATTTGAAGCTTTGCACAACTTAAATTTTTTTTAATGTTTATTTATTTTGGAGAAACAGAGAGAGACAGAGTACAAGCAAGGGAGGGGCAGAGGGAGAGGGAGGCACAGAATCAGAAGTAGGCTCCAGGCTCTGAGCTGTCAGCACAGAGCCCGACATGGGACTTGAACCCAGACCATGAGATCATAACCAGAGCCAAAGTCAGATGCTCAACCGACTGAGCCACCCAGGTGCCCCGAAGCTTTGCACAACTTAAAGGAAAGCTAGAGAAAAGAATGTTTGGGGTATTTCTCCAGGCCTCCAGAGAGGCATATTTTCCTACTCTTTGAATAAACTGGGTGGGGCCTTGGGACAAGTTGAAATAGAACTACAGAACAGATCTGTACAATATGGTTACATCATTTTACCTGAAGGGAACCACTAGACTTCCGGACATTCATATTAAAATGTTACTATAACATCTTACTTCCAAAGCCAAATAAAAATAATTTTAAGTCATCCACACCTCTGCTTGCTCACTTCTACAGAATTAAATTCAGAACTGTAAAACAAAACATTATAATTCTACCATGAATTAAAACCTTCCACATTTGAAAAGAAAAATCATCGCTTCCCTTAAAAAATGTATCTTATATCTGTGAATAATGCCATCTGATGATTCCAAAATCATCTTGGCTATTTCTGGTTTGTATTGCTTGTTTCAGCTAAGCAGTTCTTTTGATTCGTGACCAAAGGCAATTCCCTTTGGGAAATACAGAACCAATTAATAATCAGTAAGTGAGAAAGAGCTCACCCAGAAAAAATGTTTCAACCACAGGAATTTCAACCATGAATGAAGGAAAAGTGAAAACTGCATTTTGTAAGATCCTCAAGGAAATCTGAGATTTCAGATTTCAAGGGATATACAGAGGCCTCTCCTTCCTAAAACTATTTATCAGGATCTTGCTGATACCTGTTTTATTCAGTGATATTATATTACTCCCTGAAAAAGCAAAATCATTTCTTGGTTTTGCTTTCAAGAACCAAACAACCTGAGGGGCGCCTGGGTGGCTTAGTCAGTTAAGCGTCCGACTTTCACTTAGGTCATGATCTCGCGGTTCGTGGGTTCGAGCCCCGCGTCGGGCTCTGTGCTGACTGCCAGCTCAGAGCCTGGAGCCTGTTTCAGAGTCTGTGTTTCCCTCTCTCTCTCTGACCCTCCCCCGCTCACGCTGTCTCTCTCTCCTAGAAATAAATAAAAATATTAAAAAAAAAAAAAGAAAGAAAGAACCAAACAACCTGTAAATGTTGCTTATACTCAAGTGATTACTTCTGATGAAAAACCAAAGCAAGCCTTTCCAGAGAAATACTCAACTAGCACACTTAGATTTTGATTCTTTGATACCTTGTTTAAAAAAAAAAAAAAGAATACATATCTAAGAGGAAGTGGAGAATGTAGGACTATAATAAGTAAAGAAAAACTAGAATATAGCAATTTTTGGATGATGGTAGTATCAATAAGAGCGACCGCAAGCTTATGTAAAACTTACTACATACTAAGCACCTTCACTTTTTCAACCTTGTGAAGATGGTCCTATTTTCATCCTCATTTTAAAGCAGAAGAAACAGAAGCTTCAGAGGTAAAGTAATTGGTTGAAGGTCACACACCTAATAAGAAAAATATGTAACCTGAGCCATTAATGATTATGGTATGCTGCATTGCTAGAATAAAATAAAAAGATAACTGGTCTTTAGCAGATATTGCAGAGCAGAGCTATCTGGTGAAACGATGTGCAGTGCAGTCCTAAATTAAGAAGGCCGAGAACACTGTAACTTTACAGAGAGTAGACCAGCTTTTACTACTGTATTATAAATCTTACTCTTCACTGAATCTTCGAATAATGTCAGGAAACTGTTATTGATTTATATCATGGACTGATAAAGAGTGAACATAGTATCAATCACTGTGGAAAATTTCACAAAAGGGTTGTTTTAAAGTGAAGTCTAAAATATGACACAATTATGTATTAATAGGAAACTCAAAGTAAATCACCTGGAAATCAATGGACAGTACTCAGAAGAAGTACCACCTTTAGATATTAAAACTAAGAACGGCAGTTAGGGGAAAAAAACTGTAAATGAAGTGAATAGATTTCTGTAAAAGCTCAACATATCGAGTGAGCAAGCCAACTTAAAACTTGAAAAATTGAAAAGAATCCTATTAACTATTTGACTTCCATTCTTCCAGTAAAAAGCCATACAGGAAATGGAGAGAATATTGAATGTTGTTAACTTGCTGTTCTTACAGAATGAAGAGTAAGCTTTATCTTTTTCCACCAGGAAGAACAAAAGAACTACCTATGTAGGGGTGTTTATTCCTAAGAAACTCAAAGTGATTTGTACTCTGCTGTGAGGTCAGCCAGAGACAGCGAGAACCACATTGCACCAGAAGTTCATGGCTTGAAGGGCACATAGAAGTCATACAGTTGGATGCCTTTCTCTTTCCCCGAGTTCGGACTGGACTATATCCGAATTTATATATTGGAATATATAAATAAATTCAAGAGTTCAGTCACATTGCGAGATAACCAGATGCTGACTAAGGTCACTCTTAAATGACTCAGTATACTAAAGTGCCAAAGAAGCTGGATGCCAAGATATAAACTTTAAATATTTGAATATTTAAAAGCTAGACTATTTGTAGATGGAATAACTTCTGTTTTTGTTGCTGATAAAAGAATGAAGTAGAATTGCACTGACCTAGGGGCACCTGGGTGGCTCAGTCAGTTAAGTGTCTGACTCTTGATTTCAGCTCAGACTGTGATCTCAAGGTTTGTGAGATTGAGCGCCGAGTCTGACTCTGCGGTAACAGCACAAAGCCTGCTTGAGATTCTCTCTTTGCCCCTCCCCCTGTTCATGTTCTCTCTCTCTTTTGCTTTCTCTCTCAAAATTAACAAACATTAAAAAACAAGAATTGCACCTACCTAGAATCCTTATCCATATTTCATATTTTTAAAATGCATTAGAGAAATCAGGTTAAAGCCAACATAATATCTGCAATTTCTTTTTTCCAGCAGGTGACAAGGAGAGTAGAAATGGGCACAAAGAGAACAAAAGCTGTATCTTTACATGCAAACGGGTATTATTATAAGCAAACAAAATGCAAACAGTTCATTCAGGGTGTGAACACAAAGATGTTTGCCTCTCTCTGCACTTTCTGCTTGTTTGAAGTATTTAATATACATGTAACAATAATGTATTAAGTACTACCACGTGCATATATCAATGTGTGACTGTGTATTTTCACGTATCATGTTTGTGTGTCTGTATAAAATCTGGACTGATTCACATCAGAATATGAACACGGGCCAGCGATTCCTTATCTAAAGTATTTGGGGCCAGCTGCGTTTTGAAATCTGAACAGTTGAGAGCTGAGAATGTTAATCTAACACATACTGTGTGCATCACATGATCCTCTCAGGGAGATCAGGGCAGCACGATGTATTCAAACATCTCACTAAATGAACTGTCTAAAGAGCTCACACAGGCTCAGGTGAGGTTATGTTTGGCCTCTAAATCTGTTTTTCAAAAGCTGACTGTTCTCCAAGTTTTAATTTTCCAAGTTGTTGATTAGATTGTGGACCTATAGCGGCCTTCTTCATGATGAAATCTGAGAGAATTCTTACCTTTCTTTTAACTCACCTGCAGTTCCCAAAACAAATGTGTACTACAGCCAAGTAACAGGATTAAGGGAGTGGGGGGGGGGGGCAGAAGCAGAGACTAAAAACTTCTCTGGGGTGAATTAAGACCCAGCAAGAACCCAGGACCCTTCTCTCCCCTAAAAGCCATCACAATTAAACTGAGACTGATTGGTGTGGATTAGGATCCCCACCTAGGGAGAGAGAAAAGCCAACAGGTAGTGCTGAGACACCACAGGAGGAATGAAGCAGCAGAGCAGGGCTTATTTAGAAAGCATCACAAAGTAGGGCCCCTCGGTGATTCAGTCGGTTAAACATCTGACTCTTAATTTGGGCTCAGGTCATGATCTCATGATTGTGAGACTGAGCCCCTCAATGGGCTCCACATGGAGCATGGAGCCTGCTTCGGATTCTCTTTCTCTGCCCCTCCCCCGGTCACGCTTATTACTCATTCGCACTCCCTCTCTCAAAATAAATAAACCAACATATTGGGGAGAAAAAAAAGAAGTAGCTTCTTGGAAAAAAAAAAAAACCTAGCATCACAAATCAACTGCTGCCAAATATAAAATCCTATCAAACCACTGGTCACCCTACAGAGCAGTTAATATGCCCCAGGTAATAAAGCGTCATCTCACTTTGCACTACAAAGCAAAACAAAACAAAAGACAGAACCCCAAAGGAAGAAACACTAAAGAGGAAAACAAAATGACACTGTGCTGAGTCGCTTCAGTAATGGTGATAAGTTAATGAGTGGCCCCAGGCCTGGAAAGGAATGGCATGCATTTCAACTCAAAATATTTCTCATATAACCAGTTCTAACAGAAGACATTCTGGTTTCATTTACTGAGATTTTTAGAGCAGTTTTAGATTTATTGCAAAACTGAGGAGCCAGTGCTGAGTTCTGTGCTACACCCCACTCCCAACACACGCACAAACCCCTTCCCCACCCCCG